>NC_079213.1:100028063-100168992 GCF_029633865.1 Lampris incognitus | reverse complement strand
CGGGTCTAGGGGTTAAGGGTTAAACTCGCAACACTCGTCCTAACCTGGATTGTGTAGAAAAGATGGAAATGAGGAAAAAACAAGAAGAAGGACTGATTTCCAAGACGAGAGAAATAGCGGAGGTGGGCTAGCTTACCGAGGTAGCAGGCTAGCAGTTAGCAGGTCCCTCTGACAAGGCCTCGGCCGTGTGGGTCTCAGCTTCCATAAGCAGCGGACACTGTCTTGGTAGTTTAGTTCAGTTTAGGTTGATGGTGGATGGATCCACAAAAAAATAAACGACACTTGGTTTTCCTGAAAGTCCTTCAAAGCTGGAATGGTGTGAACCTGCACCGCGTTCTCAAAGTGGCGCATCCTGAGGCGTTTAGGCAACCTCCCGCCATTAACGACTCCAGGAGACGCACGCACCTCATGGTGACGTCCTCTTATATACCCTGCTTAACCACACCTCCAATCATTTCTCAATGAAAACCAGTCCAAATAAGTAAGAAAAGAAGAGGGGAAAAAAGGCAGCTATAACCCCTATCACTTCTAACACACACACACACACACACACACACCAGATGTTGCACTGCTCACATGTGGCCTCATTCATCAATCATTCGTACGTACAAATTTGTTCTTACACACCCATGGGATTTTTTAGCTCTCAAGATTGTCTGACACCAGTCACAAAGCATGATGGTTATTTGTAGTTCCTTCCCCCTAACCTCTATTGTCTATTGTCTACCTATTGCAACAAGCAGTCGCCCAGGCTTGCAAAGACATCCGCATTAGCCAACTGGTGTCTAAATGCAGGGGTTACCCAAGGTCTACACTGGTCTCTGAGACAAAACTCAGGGCTAAAAAAATCCTGTGGGTGTGTAGGAACAAATTTATACATACGAACAATTAATGAAGGAGGCCCATGGTGTTGAGATAGGACAGTCTCTGTTGGCTGTCTGGGATGATGACAAAGCGTCCTCTGTCTCTCTCACTCTCTCGCTCTCTCTCTGTCTCTCGCTCGCTCGCTCTCTCTGTCTTTCTCTCTCTGTCTCTCTCTGTCTTTCTCTCTCTCTTTCTGCTGAGTGAGACAGCGAGTTAATGACAGAAAAAAGAGAAGGGATGATAAGAATGAAAAAAAATAGCCTTTATGTGGGTAAAAGTTCTCCTTTGCCTTGGTGAGAATCGCTTATTCACTCAATCTGAAAGCTGTAATTATTCTAGTAAGACACAAAAGGACACCAAATGCTTTCTAGTCAAGAGGATGTGATGAAGAATAAGGCCACAGAAAAATAACAATTACAACAAAAAGACAAACCCAACAGATAAAACCAGTGAAAGGGGGCATCGGGTAGCATAGCGGTCTGTTCCGTTGCCTACCAACACGGGGATCACTGGTTTGAATCTCCCTGTTACCTCCAGCTTGGTCAGGCATCCCTACAGACACAATTGGCCGTGTCTGCAGGTGGTAAGCTTGGTGTGGGTATGTGTCCTGGTCGCTGCACTAGCGTCTCCTCTGGTTGGTCGGGACGCCTGTTCAGGGGGGAGGGAGAATTGGGGGGAATAGTGTGATCCTCCCACATGCTACGTCCCCCTGGCGAAACTCCACTGTCAGGTGAAAAGAAGTGGCTGGCAACTCCACATGTATCAGAGGAAGCATGTGGTGGTCTGCAGCCCTCCCCGGATTGGCAGAGGGGGTGGAGCAGTGACCAGGATGGCTCGGAAGAGTGGGGTAATTGGGCAAGTACAGTTGGGGAGAAAAGGGGGGGGGGATCCAAGAAAAAAAAAGAATATTGTGGATGTGTTTTGGGAGATGTCCAGTGTATTTGTTCCATATAAGCAGAAGGTGATGTAGGATTTCATTCGAGCATTTTGATGTCAGCGGCTCTTTAACGATGTGGTGCTCTGAGTCTTTCTTCTCTTCTTTCTTTTGCCTGGTTTATTTTTTCACTCTGTCCTTTTTGACCGACCTCTCCTTCTGTGCCTTTGCAGCTGGGTGACTTTTATTTGGAGCTTCACTGGGACTTCCAGAGCTGGGGTAAGTTGGGGTCAGCCCTCCGCTGTCCTACAGTCCAGTGGTTGACGGAAAACAAAGACTTCATCTACACCCGGACCACCATGTCCCACATTCAAGTCTCAAATGCTAGAATGTGGAAGTGTTGTAGAGGAGAACGTGATAAAATACTTACATTTACATGTACTCAATTAATGGATGTTTTATTCAAAGCCACTTACAGGAGAGTCAGCAAATACATAGATAAATCTGAGTGTTACCAACTTGCATTGTAGAGAGCTACATAGTAATCATATCATAGCAGTATTATATGAAGTAGTAGTAGTACATTAGCTACATAATATAGCAGTACTATATGAAGTAGTAGTACATTTGTTTTATATTATCGTAATACTAAATGAAGTAGTAGTATATTTGCTACATAGTAATCATATCATAGCAGTATTATATGAAGTAGTAGTAGTACATTATCCACATAATATAGCAGTTCTGTAGGAAGTAGTAGTTAATTCATTTCATGATATTATCGTAATACCAAATGAAGTAGTAGTAGTATATTTGCTACATAGTAATCATATCCTAGCAGTATTATATGAATTAGTAGTAGTACATTAGCTACATAATATAGTAGTTCTATTTGAAGTAGTAGTAAATTTGTTTCATGATATTATGTAATACTAAATAAGTAGTAGTATTATATTTGCTAAATAGTAATCACGTCATAGCAGTATTATATGAAGTAGTAGCAGCACATTAGCTACATAATATAGCAGTTCTATATAAGAACAGTTATATGTACTAAGTAAGTACCAAACGAAGTCACAGAGTATCAAACTAAACACTCAACTGCAGAATAGAACTGAAGGTAACGTCTGAAATAGCCAATGGTGCATTTTTATACTATTCGTGGTTTGCAGCTGATGTCAAAGAACACAGAAGGTGTCTTGGGGTTCTGGTTTGTGGTTCCTGCTCTATTGAAGTCTACGACAGACTACTCAACATCTTATCTGTTTCTTAAAAAGATAAAACGTTTGCATACCCACTGTGCGGTTTCTGCTTGAATGTATTAAACCCTTAGGATGGAAGTCAGTTCCATGGAAAAATAGTTGAGTTCAATTCATCAACTATTTTTTTAACAGCGTTTTTGTAGTTTTTGCCCATCACTGACAGACAAATGACTGCAATATGGTTTTAGCAAAGGGAACTGTTTTCATCTGCTAATGTGAGAATCGTTTCAGGCCACAGAATTGGATTATGAAACACATATCCTTCAGAAATGTGAACAATGTATGCAAATGACACAAATATGAATGCACATCTACTCATTTGTGATCAAATTTCCTCTAAAAACCTCACATGTACTAACAACTTGGAAAAAGTACCTAAAGTGAACTCTAGATACTGTTAACCAAGTATATCCAGCCAGGTAGCCAACTCTAAGGTCAGAGAACCGTTTCTGAGAGGGAACAAAAAGGTAAACAAAATAGAATTCTTTCCTTTGAATAATTATTTATATGTGTGATGGCCTTGCAGCTTGTCCAGGGTCGCTCCCCCCCTGCTGCCCAATGACTGCTAGGATAGGCTCCAGCATCCCTGCGACCCTGAGAGCAGGATAAGCAGTTTGGATAATGGATGGATGGCCAACTTGCAACTAAAGAAGGTTCAGGAGACCTGGATGTCTTACGTGGGAACATTTATTGAAGCTCGATCGAGGAAAACAGAGATCAGCATAACAAGTGTAGACACTGTGTAATGCCACCCAATTCTGAAGGTTACTTCCTGACAGGGAGTATTTTAAACCCTTCCATAGACCCACGGTTGACTTACATTAACCGAAGTCGTGTACGCATTCTGGTCACCTGCAGTACATATCCAAGGGCCCAGACACACCAAGCTGACTAGCGGTGATGAAAGCTGGCTGTTGCGTTGCCTCACGTCGCCTGCCGTCTGTGCCAAAAAGTAGCACTAGAACACATCACAAAGACTACTGCCGACGGCTAACTAGCATGTACATTCTGCACTGATTCGCTAAGCTGAACATCCAATCAGAGTGATCTCTCTCACTGACGGGCTCCACCGATTCAACATGCTGAATTGATCGAAAAGCTGCCGACAGGGGTCCGACTAGTGCCGACGGCACCAGACACACCGCAAAAACTGGGGTCACAGACGCTCACCGATGATCCGACATTTGCCGACGGCCGACCATCGGCCTGGTGTGTCAAGGCCCTAAGAGGTCCCAACCTGACCTTCTGGAACAGAGTATCACATCCTCTGCAACCTTTGTCAGCATAGGAGATGGCTCAGTCTTATTGGCACTGCTGCCTTGCCCAGTCAACACAAGCAGACAGAGTGATATGAACCACTCAGAGACAGGCCTTGACCCACCACTTCCAGGCTAGAAGTAGAGTTCCCGTGGACAATGTGTCATATTACCATTAAGCCTAAAGAGCAAACTTCCACCACAGATATCACAGGGCCGTGTAGCTCTGCTGTAATCATTAGAGAGAGGTGGAACAGAGCTCATGTGTCTCTAGTCAGTTATTGACATGATAGTCAACATTACGTAATAAACCAGTGTTGGTAAAGAAATGTCCCCTCGCTGTGTAACTGGTGGTGTTGGGACACAGGTGCCTTACTGACTTGTGGTAAGGAAGTGACATCATGCTCATAGGTTTTATGTGGGGCAAATTAAAACAAGGTGCACCGATGAGATGCAATGAAATCAGCGAGTGGTCACACAGAACTTGACCGTTTCCTGTTATTTTTGCTTATTTTTGGTTTCCAGGTGCACTCGCGACGTGCACGGTGTGGTCATGCACGACAGCAAGGGATACACCTGTCTGTCATCTGCATATCTGCTGGGAGCAAAAGGCCAGTTAGAAAAATGTGAATAAAGGTGTTAGATAAGCTCTCCTGCAGGACAGGTTGTGATGACTTTTTGAGATAATAATAATAATGATAATTATTATTATTATCATAATAGCCACAGGTCACATCTGTAGGTACATCTCAGATTTAACATTAACAACTGTTTTGCCTTTCAACTAGATTTTTAGAGCAGGCATCCACACTTGGACATACTTCTTGTTCGTTTTTTTTTTTATATTAAATGACTTGCTGCAGAAAGGGTTGTGAGGGCATGAAATATTTAGCTCCAGAACTACATGTGATTGTTAGTGTATGAACTTATGGTCTACATATAGATGCTTGGATGTGGACGGTGATTTTCATTATTGAGCAGAGGATCTAAATTTAGGTGTGTTCATGCAGTATTTTTAAATGCCCTTATCTTGTCATATTGCAGTGCCTCTCCTCTCCAGAATCCTGCCTTCAGATGCCTGTAAGATCTACAAGCAGGGCATCAACATCAGGCAAGTTGACTTTACGAAATACACATACATTGCTTTTTAACCAATCGATCAATCAATCAATTGATCAAACCATCGGTCAAAGTTTCTCGATATAACACATTATCTACTTCACAATGCAATGGACTTTACATAAGAGCAACTTACAACAGGGCAAAATGGACAGGTGGGAAAATATTTCTGTTAAGATAAATGTTTGTCAGGCATCCGGGTAGTGTAGCGCTCTATTCCATTGCCTACCAACACGGGGATCGCCAGTTCAAGTCCCTGTGTTAACTTCGGCTTGGTTGGGCGTCCCTACAGACACAATTGGCTGTGTCTGCGGGAGGGAGGCCAGATGTGAGTGTGTGTCCTGGCCGCTGCACTAGTGCCCCTCTGGTCGGTCAGGGCGCCAGTTCGGGGGGGGATCTGGGGGGAATAGTGTGATTCTCCCACGAGCTACATCCCCTGGTGAAACTCCTCACTGTCAGGTGAAAAGAAGGGGCTGGCAACTCCGCATGTATTGGAGGAGACGTGGTAGTCTGCAGCCCTCCCCGGATCGGCAGAGGGGGTGGAGCGGCAACCGGGACGGCTCGGAAGAGTGGGGTAATTGGCCAGATACAATTGGAGAAAATGGGGGGGGGGGGGGGGAAAAGATAAATGTTTGTGTATATGTAAAGAGGATATGTGTGTATGTCATGTGCTGAGGACGATGGTAAGGGGTTGGGGGTTGACCCTGGTTGATTTTTTTTTGGCCCTTTTTCTCCCTTACTGTATGGAGAGTGGGCTACTGTATGCCAATTACCCCACTCTTCCGATCAGTCCCGGTCGCTGCTCCACTCCCTCTGCCGATCCTGGGAGGGCTGCAGACGACCACATGCCTCCTCCAATATATGTGGAGTCGCCAGCTGCTTCTTTTCACCTGACTGAGCATATATAAAGACATCGAGCCAACATTGACAAATTGGTTGTATTTGGGTCATTTAACACATCCAGGTGTAAATTAAATCTGAAATTTCTGTAATAGTACTGAATGTTTGAGTGTCTGTGTTTCTCTCCATGTGTTTGGTTTGGTTTTGTGCGTTTTGGCTTCAACGCCACTTGCAGTTAGCCTTGAAGATCAGCTTGTCCTTATTTTCCTGGGCCGCCACAGGCTATCTAATTTGATATTCAAAATGTCTCCAAACTAGAGAGAGAGAGAGAGAGACTCAGTGATCAGTGACATAATTTGATGTGTGTGTGTGTGTGTGTGTGTGTGTGTGTGTGTGTGTGTGTGTGTGTGTGTGTGTGTGTGTGTGTGCATGCGTGCACGCACAACTCTTTAGACTAGACACCACACTGATAGACTTCACGGATATGAAGTGCCAGCGTGGCGACCTCAGCTTCATCTTCAATGGAGACGCCGTTCCCACCGAGTCCTTCGTGGTCCTGGACAACGAGCAGAAAGTCTACCAGCGGATTCACCACGAGGTGGGTTGGACATGTGGCTGGAAACATGAAATATTTCCTCTAACTCAGCCCTCCAACACTTCTTTAGCTCAGATACTCTTTTCTACAATTTCTTAGACGCTCTTAGGCTTCCTTTTCTTTTTTTCTTTTTTTTGTGGATTTTTTTCCCCACAATTGTACTTGGCCAATTACCCCACTCTTCCGAGCCGTCCCGGTCGCTGCTCCACCACCTCTGCCAATCTGGGGAGGGCTGCAGACTACCACATGCCTCCTCCGATACATGTGGAGTCGCCAGCCGCTTGTTTTCACCTGACAGTGAGGAGTTTCGCAAGGGGAACGTAGCACGTGGGAGGATCATGCTATTTCCCCCAGTGCCCCTCCCTCCCGAACAGGCGCCCTGACCGACCAGAGGAGATGCTAGTGCAGTGACCAGGACACATACCCACATCTGGTTTCCCACCTGCATTCACAGCCAATTGTGTCTGTAGCGACGCCCAACCAAGCCGGAGGTAACGCGGCGATGCAAACCAGCGATCCCCGTGTTGGTAGGCAACGGAATAGACCGCCCTCTTAGGCTTCCTACATTGGGAATATTGAGTTATGTCCTCTATGTTTTTTTTAAGTAGTTATCACACCAAGTCATATTATATTTGCAAACTTACTTGGCAGTCAAAAAACCTTGAAGTCATTGAGGTCGAGGTGAACGTCAAGCCACAAGATACATTTTCGTGTTCCTGAGAACAGGTTAACAAATGATTAAATGTGTTGGTGTCTGGTTAAAAGACCAACAGAAATTGAAAATATGAATGCTGTCTTTCAGTGTCTGGTGCTGCTTTTGTAAAGAGAGGTATCTGCTGTGTTTTCAGGAGTCTGAGATGGAGACGGAGGAAGAGGTTGACATCTTAATGAGCAGCGACGTCTACTCCGCTACTCTCTCCACCAAATCCATCACCTTCTCCAGAGCACAGACCGGCTGGTTATTCAGAGAGGACAAGACGGTTGGTACCTCTTATTCTTTGTTGTAATAGTAGTAGTAGTGGTAGTAGTGGTAGTAGTGGTAGTAGGAGTCATAGTAGCAGTGGTAGTGGTAGCGGTAGTAGAGGTAGTGGTAGTAGTGGTAGTGGTGGTAGTTGTAGTAGTGGTAGTAGGAGTCATAGTATTGGTAGTAGTTGTAGTAGTAGTAATGGTAGTAGTAGTAGTAATGGTAGTGGTAGTAGTGGTCGTAGTAGTATTAGTAATGGTAGTAGTGGTAGTAGTAGTAGTAGTGGTAATAGTAGTAATATTAGTGGTAGTGGTAGTAGCAGTAGTAGTAGTAGTATTGGTAGTAGTTGTAGTAGTAGTGGTAGTAGTAGTAATATTAGTGGTAGTAGTAGTACCTGTTATCGTTTGCAGCAAATGCAACAATCAAACTGTCATCTCTGCTATTTATTTATTATCATTATTGTCCTTGCTCTTTATTTTTATTCTTTTTATTATTTTGTAGTTTTTTAGCATCTATTTACTCCTGTACTGTTTGTCATAGAAACTTCATTTGAACATCAAAACATATAGCTTCTCCAGGAGATATATGCTATTATGCTAGCATGCTCCAGTGATTTTATATGATTTTTTTAAAAAAATTAAAACGTATCATGGAATTCTATGGGAGGAATGTTTGAAAGTTGAAATATCAACAACTACAAGTGCTAAAGTATTTATACTTTATGGAAAGGTGCCCAATGTGGAAATGCTTAACTTTGTAAAACATGTTACCAATAACACCATCAGTTATTATGTGTTTTACATTTTGGCTCAAAACTCGCACAATATTTGCACACTGTGTTTGTTAGAAAGCCTACATAGTTGTGTAATAAGTTTGCCTGTCCACTGCCTTATAAGTTTAGTTTGCTTTGTTATAATAGCAATTTACTCCGTCCCATCAGAGCCCCTTTTCCACTACATGGTACCGGCTCAACTCGACTCGACTTGACTCGCCCTTTTTTAGTTTTCCATTACTGGAAAGTACCGGCATTTTGGTAACTGTTACCACTTTTCTGGTACCACCTTTGTCGAGGTTCCAAAAAAACTGGAGCGGGTACCAAAATCAATGCAGACCTCTGATTGGTCGTCACTGCGTCATCAATGCACGCATGGGATATTACCCGACATTTTTAAATACCGAAGTGGTCGAAGCGGAGTTATCTTAAAAGTACATCTTGAAATTGAAAAAAATGGAGAACCGAAAATCCAGCTAGACTGAGGGGTACTGTTACGGTAATGGAAAACGACACAGAGTCGAGTCGAGTCAAGTCAAGCCAGTACCATATGTAGTGGCCTTACCGGAGCTGTTATTTACAAACTGTCCCTGAACACAGCGGCTGGCAAATTTCCGAAATGCAGGATGGCAGGAGAAGGTTCATTAACATGTAAAAGAAGCGCTACCTGATTGGCCGGTGAAACGTTGCCGCTCTGACGTTCGCGTTGCTCCTGTCAAAGCACGTGATTCCTTCGTTGACCTGACAATGCTTGGCTAGTCAGCTACGTTAGCTAGCATAACCATAACCGATCTTCGCCATAACATCTATATATTATACATATTTATCAAAACACCTACTTGTCCTATCTCTATATATTGATGTAATCCTATCACCACCACAGATATACTGAAAACATATATTTATTATTTTCGCCATTATTTTCATAGGGACAATAATGTACACCAGACTAGTACTGGTTAGAAAGGTGATGCATCAGCTTCAGTAACGTTATGAATTCTGGAGGGAGAGAGTGGAAGTAGCAGTATTTTGAGGATCTGACCCTTAAGAGGGTTCAACCTACAATAATTGCGAAATATGTGTAATACAAGCATTATAATACATTCCCTTAGAAAAAGTGCCTTCTGGCAAACACTTGTGGCAAACCTGTAGCAAAGTTGCTGCAAGTTTATAATCAATAAATATACCAACACATAATTTACGTAATTGATATTTATTTAATCAGGGGGAACCTGTGTGTGTGTTTTTTTCTTTTTTGTTGTTGTTGTTTTAAACACAATATTTACATGACCTGTCAATTCAGTTTTGCAGAACTGGTATATACACTCACCGGCCACTTTATTAGGCACACCTGTCCAACTGCTCGTTAACGCAAATTTCTAATCAGCCAATGGCAGCAACTCAATGCATTTAGGCATGTAGACATGGTCAAGACGATCTGCTGCAGTTCAAACCGAGCATCAGAATGGGGAAGAAAGGTGATTTAAGTGACTTTGAACGTGGCATGGTTGTTGGTGCCAGACGGGCTGGTCTGAGTATTTCAGAAACTGCTGATCTACTGGGATTTTCACGCACAACCATCTCTAGGGTTTACAGGGAATGGTCCGAAAAAGAGAAAATATCCAGTGAGCGGCAGTTCTGTGGGCGAAAATGCCTTGTTGATGCCAGAGGTCAGAGGAGAATGGCCAGACTGGTTTGAGCTGATAGAAAGGCAACAGTAACTCAAATAACCACTCATTACAACCGAGGTATGCAGAAGAGCATCTCTGAACGCACAACATGTCGAACCTTGAGGCAGATGGGCTACAGCAGCAGAAGACCACACCAGGTGCCACTCCTGTCAGCTAAGAACAGGAAACTGAGGCTACAATTCGCACAGGCTCACCAAAATTGGACAATAGAAGATTGGAAAAATGTTGCCTGGTTTGATGAGTCTCGATTTCTGCTGCGACATTCGGATGGTAGGGTCAGAATTTGGCGTCAACAACATGAAAGCATGGATCCATCCTGCCTTGTATCAACGGTTCAGGCTGCTGGTGGTGGTGTAATGGTGTGGGGTATATTTTCTTGGCACACTTTGGGCCCCTTAGTACCAACTGAGCATCGTGTCAACGCCACAGCCTACCTGAGTATTGTTGCTGACCATGTCCATCCCTTTATGACCACAGTGTTCCCATCTTCTGATGGCTACTTCCAGCAGGATAACGTGCCATGTCATAAAGCTCGAATCATCTCAGACTGGTTTCTTGAACATGACAATGAGTTCACTGTACTCAAATGGCCTCCGCAGTCACCAGATCTCAATCCAATAGAGCACCTTTGGGATGTGGTGGACCGGGAGATTCGCATCATGGATGTGCAGCCGACAAATCTGCAGCAACTGCGTGATGCTATCATGTCAGTATGGACCAAACTCTCTGAGGAATGTTTCCAGTACCTTGTTGAATCTAAGCCATGAAGGATTAAGGCAGTTCTGAAGGCAAAAGGGGGTCCAACCCGGTACTAGCAAGGTGTACCTAATAAAGTGGCCAGTGAGTGTATATTAAAAAAAAGGCATAGTCTGTTATTTGTTTGAGAATTTTTTGTTGTTGTTTAAATCAGAATACTTAGGCCTACATAAACATGCTGCTTTTTTTTTTAATACAATAGTTTATTTACTGCTGTTTGCCACCCAGGGACATGCTATCAGTCACACACTGAGAAAGTGAGTGTGGTGCTGGTCTTTTCGGCAGTGCACTGCCACCCTCTTTAACTTTGCCATAGTTATGATCTCTCCGGGCTCTTTTAGGCGGTCGTCCAGTGATCAATGCCCATCTGCCTCCAAGTGGTACCTTCCGTCGAGCCACAGCTATAGGTTGCACACCAACTGCTGTGCTCATTTGCAGGCATTTCCTTGCCCGTGTTTTTAGTAATTTGGCTGAAGTGGCCGCACTACTTGGTTTTCCAAACGTGGACAACGCTGAAATCAGCACACTGTTGGTCGTAATCTTTTCATAAGAGGAGACAAGAGATTTTATGGGTGCCTGGAATGTTTCATCCTGTCTCAGTTTCTCCAACAGCCCCTCAGACATACTTTTGAGGTGATCCTCAAGATGCTCTCTTTGACAGGTTGATCCTTCTCTAGGTGGTGAGCTTTCTCCAATTGATGAGCCTTCTGCAGGTGTTGAGCCACTTTGTTCTTGGGTGCCTATTTGGCAAGGCACAGAGTCTTAATCTCAGATCATATTTGTGTGTGTTACATGAAACTGCATATTACTCATAAACACTGCACAGATCTTGACCAGGGCTTAATTTGTGCCGGAGCAAGCCGGAGCGTGCTCCAGGACCTCCTAGATTTGGACTGGCACCTATTTGATTGGCTCCGCCAACCCTTTCGTTACTATAAAAATCTATGAAAAAATTTCTCTAATATTTAACGTTATCTGTTCTGTCACTCTATTATTTCCCATTGACGTTTTTCGTAAATCACTTGTTTGCCTACGTTTGATGCATTTTAAATCAGCTATTTTTTTTAAACAGAGTAAGAGAGAGAGAGACGTCAATTGCTCAAGTCACACCGTGCACGCCACATCACAGGAGCTAACATTGCCGCGATATTAGACTCACAACAACTAGCCGCGTACTCTATCAAAAGCCATTCAGCCTGTAAAAGATCTTGTCCTTCAGGACCATCATTGCACTTTCCATAAAGTTGTTTGTGTTGTTACCTCGTGTTGGGAGAGCCGACCATAGGCAGATAGCCCAATCCTCACGCCTCTCAAAAACTGAAGCCAGATGGTCTTTGTACTTCGAGTGTTGGTTTACTGTGGGGTCCTGGCCTGCCTGATGATGGTATGACGCCTCCAGATCATGTGGTGACTTGGCGTAGATGAGACGTTTGAAAATTTTGAGGAGATGCTGCCGATCATTTTTTGGCACCCCATGGTGAGCGTCCCATAGCCATCTCCACATCGCTTGGAGCATGTGGAAGACACAGAAGATGGGGTTGGTTTGAGGGTAGACATCTTTTACTGCCTGTAGCAGAGCTTTACAGTCGTCAGTAATTATGACCTGTGGGCCCAAGCTCTCCCCTTCCATAAAAGGCTTCCTCGGGAAGAATGGTCTTCAGCAACTTGAGTCCTGCACTGATGGTATTGTGTGACTCAGAGGTTGTGATCACCACTCCCAGTGGCAGCCCATATTTCATCTAATCTTCACCAAACTTGGTACGTACCATATTTAGATGACACCTACCACAATTTAAGATTCCGTTTTTGTGTATCACTTTCTGTTTGTCTGTAATTGGCTAGCAACATTTTGAAGGTGTGGCATGATGTACTTAACGTGCTATAACTCCTCAATGCTAATTTTGATTGAAACTAAATTTGAGAATGTTGTACATACAGCCACATTGCACAAATGTGTAACATTTGATACAGTTCTACCCACAGGAGGCACTACAGTAACATTATGACATGATATCTACAATTCTTTTGTCTTTAATGAAATGAAACTTGGTATACAAATTTCCATGAGAATGCACAACATATTGAAGTATGGCATCCATAGCTCCACCTTCTGGCAATTAATAAACCATCACCATACTAGTTATTAACTGCTATATCTCTTACATGTAATATTTCATGGTACCCAAATTCAGCAAAGTTGTACAGATGGGGAAGCTGAACAAGGGCGCCACGGTGGCGCAGTGGTTAGCGCTGTCGCCTCACAGCAAGAAGGTCCTGGATTCGAACCCCGAGGTTGTCCAACCTTGGGGTCATCCCAGGTCATCCTCTGTGTGGAGTTTGCATGTTCTCCCCGTGTCTGCGGTGGGTTTCTCTGGGTGCTCCGGTTTCCCCCACCATCAAAAAGACATGCATGTTAAGGTTTATACTCCTGTCTGTGCCCCTGACCGAGGCAAGACGAACTGGAGCTGGTCCCCAGGTGCTGCATGGCGGCTGCCCACTGCTCCTAGCTACGCAGCTCAGATGGGTTTAAATGCAGAGCATAATTTCTGTACGGGGATCATTAAAGTATATCAAATCAAGTCTGTAGCAAGTCTGTGTGATCACACCTAGTTATCTACGCTATTTATTGTTATTATTATTTTTTCTTAAATTTATTTCTGATTTTTCCCTTTTTCTCCCAATGTAGTGCCCAATCGATCCCTATTTTAGTTCAAGCACCCACCCTCATACTGTATGCGTTCGCCAACTGCATCTCTCCGGCCGGCAGTCTCGAAGGAGACGCCTCCCCACTTTCGTGACAAGGCAAATCCAAGCCGAACCACTGCTTTTTCCGACACACACAGAGACGCATTCATGTGACGAACACAAACCGACTCCACCCCCCTCCCGAAGACAGGGTTGCCAATTATTGCTGCTTCATCTAGTCTGGCCATAGTCGGATCTGACGAGACCGAGGCGTGAACCCCGGTCCCCAGTGGGCAACTGCATCGACACAAAGCCGATGCTTAGACCGCTACACCACCGTGGACCCCATTATTTTTTTCTAATTCTTTTTATTCTTCCATACGTTTTCAGATTGCACCTCCTCTTACATTTTTGCAGATAGACACCTCATTCCAGTTTTCACATGTAAAACATATGCATGTCATGGTGGCTATTACTTTTCTTTTTGATATCCGTTACAGTTACAGAGTATGAATATTTTATATTTTTTGAATGGCTGTCTATGGGAGAACAAATATATTCATTAATATTTCAAATACTATATGTGCTAAAGTAATCATACCTGGTACACAGGTGCCCATGGAGATGTGCTGAACATATTAAAGCGTGTAGTCAATAGCTCCACCATGTGGTCGGTTATTAAGTATTTTACGATTTGGCTAATATGAACCATTGGGAGTAAAAGAAAAAAAAATGCACAGAGGGTTCCATGGATGAAGCTGATTCGACTGATATAGGCCACGCCCATTTGCCCCTATAAAAAATTTCCACCATTTCGGATTTTTTTGGTAAACACATTTTTTGCGTCTTTTGGCACATACTTCATCAAATCTTCACCACATTTGGATCATACCATATTTAGATGACCCCGAACAAAACTTATGAGTTCATATTTTTATATCACTTACCGTTTGTTTGTAATTTGTTATCACAATTTTAAAGGCATGGCCTGATGCACTTAATGGGCCGCAAGTCTTCAATGCAAATTTGGATTGCAACCAATTTTGTAAATATTCTACACATAGCTACAATGTACAAGTGTGTTGCATTTGATACAATTCTATGAACAGGGGGCGCTACAGTAACAATATAACATGTTTTTACATTTCTGTTGTCTTTATAAGAAGGAAATTGGTGCACAACTTATCCATGAGCGTGTGCATGACATATTGAAGCATGGCACCAATAGCTTTGTCTTTGGTGGCTCTTTCTGTACTTAACATAGAATAATGACACGACAACACAACAATCTTCAGATATATACACAAGGATTGAGTTATATAGGTGAAATGAGAGGTGATAAAGTGCGATGGTGCAGAGAATGGTCCTGTTGAGAAATATTGAATTGTATTGAATTAAACTGAGTCAGCAGGAGGTTTCATTTGTCGCCGGTCCCGCAGGAGCGCGTGGGTAACTTCCTGGCTGATTTCTACTCGGTGAACGGCCTTGTGCTGGAGTCCCGGAAACGCCGCGAGCACCTGAGCGAGGAGGACATCCTGCGGAACAAAGCCATCATGGAGAGCCTGAGCAAAGGCGGCAACCTCATCGAGCAGAACTTTGAGGTGAGCATCAGATGGCCAAGCAGCCTCCATTAGTTGTCAGTTCTTTTCCTGTCTTTCTCGCCACCACCTAAAAAAAATAAAAAATTGGACAGTTGGGTTTTGTTCAGACACGAGTCGGTGTATCGCTGAAGTTTTCGGTGTTGACGACTCATGGGCAAATCCCCATGGTTTTGTCCATTCCATCCATTCATTATCCGAACAGCTTATCATGCTCTCAGGGTGACAGTGATGCTGGAGCCTATACCAGCAGTCATTGGGCAGCAGGTGGGCAGACACCCTGGAGAGGCCGCCAGGCTAGCACACAAGGCCAACATACATACACACACACACACACACACACATTCATACCTAGGGACAATTTAGTACGGCCGATCCACCGGACCTACATGTCTTTGAACTGTGGGAGGAAACCGGAGTTTTTGTGTTGTTTTTTTTTTTTTTGTTCCTCTGATGTGGTTAAAATTTATCAATTCATAAGTAACTCAATGAGTTTATGTTCGAGTCACCTCTTCTTCGTCTTTCTTTTTTTTATTGTGATAGTCTTGTAGGTGAACATCGTTTAAAACCAGGAATCTAACCTCCACACCAGCCTGCTTGGAGATGTACCCACCCTTTTTCCTTAATCACAGAAACAAGTCTGTCATCCATACTTTTTATGAAATTTTCGATTTCATATTTCGTGAAGATTTGTTCAGCATCCTGCAGACCTTTCTAGAGCATTTCTTTGGAGGTGTGCTGCTTTCCAGTAGTGTGTGTTTCACATTTTAGAGCAGACCAGAAAACTGTTGATGATATTGGGTGAACAGGCTGGCCACTCCACAATCGGGTCACCCATATACTCTTTGATTCCAGCTGTCCTCTTGAATACTTTGAGGCATGTGATGGCGTGTTAACATGCATGAACATAACCCGTTTCCTGAAAGCATCTGGCTTCTTTCTCAGCCAAGGCAGGAAGTCTTTTACCAAAAAAAATCACAATATCCCAATATCCCTCTGAATTCATTTGTACACCATCATCAACTTGACACGGCTCCATGATTTCATCCCTCTTCTTCTTTTTTTTTTTTTGGCTTTCTCCCCCTTTTTCTCCCCAATTGTATCCAGCCATATACCCTACTCTTCTGAGCTGTCCCGGTCGCTGCTCCACCCCCTCTGCCGATCCGGGGAGGGCTGCAGACTACCACATGCTTCCTCCAATACATGTGGAGTCGCCAGGCGCTTCTTTTCACCTGACAGTGAGGAGTTTCACCAGGGGGATGTAGCGCGTGGGAGGATCATGCTATTCCCCCCAGTTCCCCCCCCCCCTCAACAAACAGGCGCCCTGACCAACCAGAGTAGGCGTTAGTGCAGCAACCAGGACACACACCCACATTCTGCATCCTACCCGCAGACACGGCCAATTGTGTCTGTAGTCTGTAGGGACGCTCGACCAAGCCGGAGTAACAAGGGGATTTGAACTGGCGATCCCTGTGTTGGTAGGCAACGGAATAGACCATCACGCTACCTGGATGCCCCAGTGCTCGTTTTAAAATTTCTTTGAGTCCCACAGAATCCAGAAAGCTGCTTTTTGTTTTTCCAGCAACTTGAAGTGAATCTTGTTCTTTAGTAAATCCAGTTTTAAAGCAGGCAGTCCTTGGTAGTGTGTTTGTTGACATCATCCAACCACTCCACGAACCCCGGCAAGCAAACGGGATATCAGCTGCGACCAGACACCTTGTAAATTATATTCTCACCAATTAGCCATAAAGTTCAGGTTCTGAATGATAAGATGAGGTGAACGGACAAATCATATCCCTCCTTTCTGGACCTTGTAGGACAGTTGGTACCATCAAATCTCTTAAATAAATAAATGAACAAATCTCTTAAATAAAGAGAGCCCTTGTTCTGTTTACAGCAGTTTTAAAAGAGGATAGTTGAGTCCAGTTGATTTGGTCAGATAAGAAGGAATTGTACAGTTTGTACGATAGAGCAAATGAGATGAGGCAACTCAATACTTGTGTTTTTTCTGATCATTTTAACTTTTTTTCCATTTTTATTGTTCTTATTTTTTTTAAAGATTGTTTTTGGGCATTTTCTGCCTTTATTAGATAGTGATGGTACAGACAGACAGGAAAGGCAGGGAAGGGAGAGACGATGACATGTAGCAAAGGGCCCGGGGCGGATTCGAACCCAGGCTGCTGTGGTAAGGACTCAGCCATATACGTATGTACCACTCTACCAGGTGAGCTGCCGGGGAACCCCCTCTTTTTATTTTTGTAAAATGAATGAAGTGTGAATTTGGGACATCCAATGAATGACTTGAAATTAGGGCGGCACGGTGGTGGAGTGGTTAGTGCGGTTGCCTCACAGCAAGAAGGTCCTGGGTTTGAACCTTGGAGTCGTCTAACCTTGGGGATCATCCTGGGTCGTCCTCTGTGTGGAGTTTGCATGTTCCTCTGGGGGCTCTGGTTTCCTGCCACAGTCCAAAGACATGTAGGTCAGGTGAATCAGCCGTAGCGAATTGTCCCTAGGTGTGTGTGTGTGTGGGCCCTGTGATGGACTGGTGGCCTGTCCAGGGTGTCTCCCTGCCTGCCGCCCAATGACTGCTGGGATAGGCTCCAGCATCCCCGTGACCCCAGTTGGGATAAGTGGCTTGGATAATATGGACTTGAAATTAGTTTATTGATTCAAGATCTGAATGACAGTTCTCATATATAGTACACATAAGTACACAATATTTTATTGTAAATCTTGCATTGAGTTCACATTGTCCTCTCACAGGTTAAGATACTTGCGACCCAGCAGAAACGCTATAAAGCCTGCTTATTAACAGCTACATAGTAGGAGCCTAACGACACTATGCTATGCTTCCATTCACCGTGCATCTTCAGCAGGTGAAGAAACATCATCAACCTGAATTTTAGTCACGTGGTCGAATGCAGCTTCATAAGTAGTAGATCTTATATTTCTGCAGAGCCAGCATCAGTGCCTGCACCTGGACCGCTCATATGTACGTCTTTGGAAGTCACTTTATAGCCCTTTACTAAGAGCTGCTTATTGAGTAAGAGGCCGGACCAGAACGTGATGAGGAAGATATCACCACTCGCTCTGTAGTGGAGAAAGAATCAATTAGTTCAGCTGTTAAGATTTTTTTGTTTTATTGTTTTTTTTACCTGCAGTGAAACCACCAGTCCAGCCCTGAGACTGTCCTGTCCTAACACATCACAGCACTTTTGCATAACGTTGCCACCTTGTGGTGGACATGACTGAACTGCAGCCTCACTCTCGTGGTCGCCACACGCCGCGTAACCCTAACCCCTGTACAGGACCCCTCAGAATGTTCCAGTCCACAGTTTGGATGGCGGTGCCCTTGACTCGACACAACGGCACATAAAGCCAGTGAAGACAAAGCCACCCCGACACTCCAATGGACGCCTTTTAGATAAATGCCCCATTTGTTTGCACCCAATCCCCCTCTGTTCTGCTTTGGGTTCCATCTCATAACTGTTTGTAAGTCTCTGAACGCTGTCTGTGTCAGACCCACTGCCTGCTGGCTCACCGTTTCAACACAAAAGAAAGAGGCTGGTTAACCTTTCAATGCCATGTGTGTGCGTGTGTGTGTGTGTGTGTGTGTGTGTGTGTGTGTGTGTGTGTGTGCGTGTGTGAAAGAGAGAGAGATATCTGTGTAGGCCCTTGTTTTGACTCTGTATCAGGGTTCCCACGTGTCCTGCAAAACCTGAAAATGTGTAGACTGATGTTAGATTCATGGAAAACACCTGGAAAGTGATTAGATTGGTTGAAAGGTCATAAAGGAGATGTCAGAAAGGTCATGGAACATTGCAAAGTTAGATTATGCAATCTTGTATTTACCTGTGAGATGTGATGTCAGTGTGTGAAGTTCAGTTTGTTCAGTCACACAGTCTGTTTAGAGACTGTTGGGACTTCCTCTGATAGTTAGTACCGACTTTACGTCAGCAACACCTGGCGTGGATGTCCAAGATAAAAGTCCTGGAAAATGTCAATGAAAAGGATTTCTTAAAGAGTGGGAACCTGTAGTTCTGTCCACCCCCCAGTGGAATGAAAACTGGTGGATGGAACAAGGCCACAGGATAAACAAGTGGATGGGCCGGTCCCTGTGACGTAGCTCTATTTACCACAGTGACTGGGGCCGGGGGGTGTGGGGTTAGTGACTGGGGCCTGGGGGTGTGGGGTGAGGGGGGCAGTGGTGAGGGGCTTTACGTTGGGGATCTGCGCTTAGACAGATGATTAGACGGATGAAGCTTTAAACCCCAGTGAGGCCACGAAGCGACAGTCGGCGAGTTTGGAGGGGAGTGGAGAGGACATACCAGCAGATCACGGCCCCTGCCGGCTGTGTGTACTCTGTCGTTACAACAGTCGCTCCCACACAGCGTGAGAGCGACGGCTCCCAGGGCCGCCCTCCACCGAGAAAAACACCAAAACATAGTTTGATGACAGCCGTGTATTTAGCGCTGAAAGGATCAGATAGACAAGGTGGACCGACTCCTGTGTTATTACACACACAAAAACACACACATACACACACACACACACACACACACACACACACACACACACACACACACACACACACACACACACACACACACTTGGGTTAGCGCTTAGGGTCTTAGGGAAGTTTAATTAAAATATTATGGCAGGTAAACACAATTTACACAAGTTTTCAGGCGACATTTCAGATGTAGTTATTCATATATGCACAAAGCTGATAAAACCTGAAGTTCATGCAGGATATGTGTATCATATGTATATGATATGTAATATGATAACCATGATCCAGGCCATTGAGTGTAATAAGCATAACCGTTAACCATAACCCTGCATACCCATAATCCTGCATCGCCCTTCTGTTGTCTTACGGGTCAAAATGACCCATAACTGTTTAACAGCAGAGAAAAGACTCTACATGATCTTTTTTCACCCTGAAATGTGATGACTTGTCCTACAGTGACCCCAACATTAGAAAAAGTGAAACACTGTTTTTGTTCATATTTCCATGAAAGCTGTACACCACTAGGGTACTAAGATGGTCTCAGGGTCATGTTTGACCCTCAGACATGTTTGGGTCATGTGTGACCCTAAAAAAACGAGGGGTGTCCACTGATTAAATGCAGTCTTTCTGCACTGTGGAGAGGGAAAACCCAGATAGTCTCACAGTTTGTGATGAATGACAGCTTGTTTCTTTGTGCAAAATAGATTTGGGGTTTAAAATGAAGTTGCTTTAATTTAGAGGTTTAATGACGGCAGGTCATAAATGACCCCTAAGACAAGGGCAGTATACACGATGTGTGGAGAACCCAAGGGTTAAACTTTACCTGTTGCTGTTCCTGCAAAACTGGATGCAGGACTGCTTTTATGGAGAGTCTTTTCTACATGGAAAGTACACATTACCATCCATCTGCATGGGGCTCCGATAGTTTAAGCGGTTGTGTAAGATGAGTGTAAAAACCTTTATAGTTTTAAACATTATAGTTGAGGGTTTGCATGTGAAAAGGTGTGTGGCTGTAAAGCCCCTTGAGGCAAATTTGTAATATGTGACATTGGGCTATACCAATAAGAATTACTTGACTTAACATTCAGTGCAGCCAGCGGCGAACAATGCAAACTTTCAGAATACAAAAGTTAAAGGAAAAATGAAAAATGTTATAACTGTAAAAATATAAAGGTGTAAATAAATGTGAGATGTACACATTTGAAATACATTACGCAATAGTCTGTCCTCAGTGTACATATACTGACTAGGAAGTAAAGGTTTTATTAGTATGGACTTATCATTCATTGAGGTCTTATGATTTTTGTCTCTGCTGATATTTAGTTAAAGGAAGTGTTAATTCAGCCTCTGAGTCAGTCATGCAGATGTGATCAGGTTTTCCATAAAAGTTGTTGTGGTCTTAGTGGGGCGCTTCCACCATCTAGTGGTAGAAGTCGAGTCATGCACGGTCATAATCGTAATGAATCTAAAAAATAAGAGAAAAATTTATTTTTGTTTAAGGTGAGAATTTGGGTCATGGGGGCAATTGAGAAAATAAAATTGCTGGGCCCCTAAATGGACTGTTGCAAGGTGGGCTATAACAAGAGCTCTCATTGGCTGTCGTTCGGGTCCATCAGCAACACGTTGTGGTGATAGCCAGTGAGAGCTCTTCTTACATCCTGCGGTGGATCCCAGAGTCACTGAAATGATGATGGAGTCGTTAGATGGAAAAGCAGTTGGTAAATCAGAAGACAAATGTTAAAAGGAATCTCCCTTTATAAAATGTTTTGTCAAATGTATTCATGAAATTAACACTCCTCACCTTGGCTGTGCCTTGAGATCCTGTTCATGAATATCATAAACAAAATCGGGGACAAGGGACAACCTTGGCGGAGCCCGACACCCACCGAAAACGTGTTTGACTTTGTGCCGAGAATGCGGACACAGCTCTCACTTTGGTTATACAAGGACCGGATGGCTTGTAGCAACTGCCCCGGTACCCCATACTCCCGCAGTACCCCCCACAGAGTGCCCCGGGGTACATGGTCGTAAACCTTCTCCAAGTCCACAAAACACACTTCCGCAAGAGTAAAGCGAAAACTCGAATAAATAACATATAAACTTTAATAGAGTATACATGAGCTTTACTTGTACTTTTAAACTTGTTTGACATTTTATAGTTTTTGCAAAACTATCACAATAAGGCTGGTATGGTCTTACACTTGGAAAATAATTTTATCAAAAATTGTTATTTTTATTTTATTTAGTTATTATTTTATTTGGTTTTTTTATTTTAATTATTTTTAGATTATTTTATTGTACTAAATTGTCCTTAGGTGTGAATGTGTGTGTGTGTGTGTGTGTGTGTGTGTGTGTGTGTGTGTGTGTGTGTGTGTGTGTGTGTGTGTGTGTGTCGGCCCTGTGATGGCCTGGCGGCCTGTCCAGGGTGTCTCCCTGCCTGCGGCCTAATGACTGCTGGGATAAGCTTCAGCATCCCCGCGACCCTGAGAGCAGGATAAGTGGTTCGACTAATGGATGTATGGATGGAAAAATATATTAAACTGATTTACAAATTTCACTTTTTAGGTATTTATTAATCCAATTTCAATTTAGTCATTCACTGATTATTTTCATTATTTATAAATCCCTTTTTAATTTGTTGATTTATTGTCTTTTACCAGTCCCTCTTTTTACCGTCCACTTCAACACTAATCGATGACTTGCTCCATAACTGACTGGGTCCTCCAGAACGGGTGTGAACGGGCCTATACACGTCTGTAAAATGTCTGTGAATTAAGAGTTGAACAGCATAATTGTGAAGGCTGATGGAAGACTGACGGATGTTTGACAGATTTATAGTCTGACAACAGGATAAATCAATAAAATGTTCACAGGTCTCTGTGAACAATTCTGCTTTCCTTTTTTTAATATCTGCCCTCAACTTCACATTGACTGCTTTAATGTGTTTTTGTTTGTTTTTATTGTTTTGTTTTTGATGTGTGTGTTTGCTGTGGTTCAGTTTGTCCTTTGTCGTGACACGTTGTCCCTCCTCTTCCTCTTCAGCCGGTGAGGAGGCAGTCGCTGACCCCGCCATCCCCGAACACCATCAGCTGGGAGGAATACATCTCTGCCGACAATGGAAGGTAAGCTATCTTATCGTAATAATGATATTAATAATGACGACAAGAGAACTTTTATTTTTAATCCACTTCTTACTCAATAAATCTTAAAGTGCCACCAGTTTTAAAAACATTTAAAGTTAAAACATTCAAATTCAAATGTTCTTATTTCGAACATGCAAAATAAAAGAAAAAATGACAAAGTATAAATTAAAAAAATAAAACAAATGATAAAAATAAAACCAGAAGAATTCAACAAGAATTCTCAATAGAGAATCCAGCAAATATTACATGTTGGAAAAAGAGCAGGAGGAAGTTACTACTTATAATTTCCTGCGCCCTCTCTAATGATCAATTAATAAACTTAAATAATAAACTTGTTTTTTTACACATCAGAGTATGTCATTCTCAATATCTATCTCACTCAATAAAAAATAAGCAATAAAATATGAAAACAATAAAACAACAAAAATAAAACAGTGTCCAGGTGGTGTGGTGGTCCATTACGTTGCTAACCAACACGAGGAACGCCGACTCACCATCCCTACAGACACAATTGGCCGTGTCTGTGGGTGGGAAGCCAGATGTGGGTATGTGTCCTGGTCGCTGTACTAGTGCCTCCTCGGTCCCCTCCCCCCTCCTTGGTTGGGGCACCTGTCCGGGGGGGCAAACGTGATCCTCCCACACGCTACGTCCCCCCTGGTGAAACTCCTCACTGTCAGGTGAAAAGAAGCGGCTGGTGACTCCACATGTATCGGAGGAGGCAGTTGGTAGTCTGCAGCCCTCCCTCGATCAGCAGAGGGGGTGGAGCAGCAACCGAGACGGTTCAGAAGAGTGGGGTAATTGGCTGGATACAATTGGGAAATATATATTTATATATACATATCTACACACGTGTGTGTGTATGTGTGTGTATATCTATCTATCTATATATACACACACACACACACCTACATATATACATATATATATATATATACACTTAGTTGAGCACTCACAACACCATTGATGGTTTCGGGAAAAAACGCTTTATATATATGTAACCCGTACTTTGCGTTCGGCCGTCGTCTCCCTACACGCCCTGGGACTCTGCGTTGTGTTTGTTGTAGTATTATGTTTGCATGGAAAAGGAAGGAGGCGGAGGCTTGGGATCGTGGCTGAGACCTGGACACTTTATTGGCACTCGCTTGCACTTCACCTCTCATCTATCAGCTGGCCGCTGGCCTCATCATACTCACAGCTTCCGGCAGAAGAAACAAAAACATTTTCTTTCTCAATAAAATTAAAATAAAAAGTGCAAATGTGCAAGCAAATAAACACATCTCATATCAAAATGCTACCTTACGGCAAAACCAAAGCAAATTTCATCCATTATAAATTAAATAAGGCACTTATTACCCATAAAATTAAACAAAAAAACCATCGATAATCTGCTCAAATAATACTGCATCCTGCGTTATATGCCATGCTAATGCTCAACAGGCTAGCCAACACTTTTTGTCACATTTCTCTTACCAAATACAATGTTCGACATCAAACTTTAACTAGGTTATAAGCAAATTTGTCTATTAACACCACAGAATAAACAGTTAGACAATATGTGCGATATAAATCAATATTTTTATGATAATGCAGACCGCCAGCAACACTGCTTACCTTCCGGCAGAAGAAACAAAAACATTTGATCAACGTAGCCTTTTGCCCGGGACAAGAACTAGGGGTACGGTGTTGCAAAAGGGACAAACATCGCCATTTGCGGCATTCCCAGGGCAACATACAGCGTAACAGTCCCACCCTGTGGCGGATTTACATTACTACCTTACATCTACCCCTTCTTTAATTGATGGCGTCCCAGCCATCAGACCAAACAAAACAAAACAAATAAAACTTATGAGCATAAACATTAAAACAGATCACACTGAAAGTGACGTGTTAATACCATGAGTTGCCTATGAAATGTAGATGTGTAAATGCAATCAAAGTAAATAAACCATTAATAAAAACTTGTTTGTTTGTTTGTTTTTGTTTTTTTCGTGGATTATACGTGCCCTGCTGCTCTCTCTGCTATGGCCCTCTGCCACAATGTCCAGCCCCTCTCTATCTTCTGCTGTTCCTCTTTTGATCTCACCACCTGTGACTCGTAAGACAGTTTCTTTGAGGGACGTCGAGTTCTCTGTGGGTTCCTCCTCAGGCTGGGGCCATCAAGTGCGTTGGTGTCACTGACATTTATGTCCTCTTTCCCCCCTTGACTCACTTTTTCGGCTTCCTCCCCCATTACCTCCATGCCATCCACCTCCCAGTCCCCCATGTCAAACTTAACTCCTGCACTTGTTGCTGCACCAGCCCGCTCCACCGGAAGAAACATACACTGTGTAAGAAGGTTGCGGTGAACCACTCTCTCTTTTTCACCATCCTCTGTTCGGACCACATACACAGGTATACTGGGTTGTTTCTTCACCACAATGTATGGGCGTGACTCCCATCTGTCTCCCAGTTCCTGCCGTCCCTCCACATGACATATTTTGACCAAGACTCTGTCCCCTGGGCTGAAACCTTGACTCTTTGCCTTTTGATCATAGTACCTTTTCTGCTGCTCTTTTGCATGTCGTGAGGCCTGGTTAGCCTGAGTATAAGCTTCTGACAGACAGTCATGCAGGGTCTGGACATATTCACTACACTCACATGGCTCTTTGGTGGTAGAAAGCCCAAAATCAGGTCGACTGGGAGTCGTGGATGTCTACCAAACATTAGGTAATACGGTGTGTACCCAGTAGAGTCATGTTTGGTGCAGTTATAAGCATGTGTCATTGCATCCACATACTCATGCCAGCGGGGTTTCAGGTGAGGCTCTAGTGTCCCCAGCATGTCCATGAGAATCCGGTTGAACCTTTTGGTGGTGCCGTTACCCTGGGGGTGTGTGTGTCTTAGTGACACCAGTACACTTACACAGCTCTTTCACCACAGCACTTTCAAAATTACGCCCCTGGTCTGCATGTAGTTTTGCTGGGAATCCAAACCGACAGAAAAAGTTCTTCCACAGTACCTTCGCCACTGTACAGGCTTTTTGGTCTTTAGTGGGATAGGCCTGGGCGTACCGGGAGAAGTGGTCAGTAACAATAAGCACATTTTCTATGCCTCCCTTTGATTTCTCCAGAGTCAGAAAGTCTACACACACAAGTTCCATAGGAGCGCTGCTGTGAATACTGACCAGGGGAGCCCTGAGGCCTGCAGTTGGAGTCTTTCTGAGGCAGCACCTTTCACACTGCTCACACCAAGCCTTGATTTCCTGGAACATCTTAGGCCAGTAAAATCTCTCCCTTATCATCTGCAGCGTTCTCTCAAATCCTAAATGCCCTGAGTCATCATGAAGTGCAGTCTTGACGGATGTGTGAAATCTCTCTGGTAGTACCAGCTGCTCTACTACTCCCCTTTGACAGTCTTGGACCTGACGATACATTATTCCATCCCTTACTAATAACCTCCGCCACTCTTTTAAGAGAAGGCAAACCTGCCTGCCACCACCAATCCTCTCGCTGCGGCTCGGTTTTTGGTTCACACTTTTAAAGTGCAAAACAGGACCGATTACAGGATCCTCTTTTTGCCCTGCACAAATCTCCTGTTTTGTCAATGCAGGTAGAGTGTCCATCCCCACCTCTTGATAGGATTCACCGAGCGTGTGTGACAGAGGTTCTTGATGCTCAGGTCCCTCTGAAGCGGAGCTTTCCAGTTGTTGGGGAGATTGTTCCTCTACACACCTTTGTACTTTGGCTGATACAAGCTGAGGGCAGGTTTGCAGGACTTGGGTGACCTCCTGGTTAGACAGCCGGGAGAGGGCATCAGCGTTTGCATTATTCTGTCCTTTTCGATACTGCACATCAAAATCAAATGCTGACAGCCGAGACACCCACCGCTGACCTGTAGCATCCAATTTTGCAGACGACATGACATACTTGAGGGGGTTATTGTCTGTCTGGACTGAGAACTTGCGCCCATGTAGATGGTCATAGAACTTGTCGGTCACTGCCCATTTCAGAGCGAGGAACTCTAGTTTGTGTGCTGAATACCTCGTCTCTGCTGGGCTCAAGCCTCTGCTGCCATAAGCTATGACTCTCTCGACTCTGTCCTGAACTTGGGCTAATACAGCACCAAGCCCCTCCCCCGAGGCGTCAGTCTGGAGCAGAAAGGGTAGGCTGTAGTCTGGATAGCCTAACACTGGAGCAGTTGTCAATCTTTCTCTCAGTGACGGAAAAGCCTCCTCACACTCATCAGTCCAGACAAAGGGCGGGTCAAGCACTAACCTCTTCTTCCCCCCTCTCCGTTTCTTTCTAGGGTCACCAGCGGTAAGGCGGTACAGGGGCGCGGCTAAGGTGGAGTAACTGCACACAAACCGCCTGTAATATCCGGTGAATCCCAGGAACTGAAGCACCTCTTTATGATTCGTGGGCCTCGCCCAGTCCTTGACTCTGCTGATCTTCTCTGGGTCTGTCCTGATGCCCTCCGCAGACACCAGGTGACCCAAGTAGTGCACCTCCTTTCTCACAAGCTGACATTTGGAAGGCTTCAACTTCAAGCCATGCCCCTTCAGTCGATCGAACACCAGCTGCAGCCTCTCCAGATGCTCATCAAAGGTTTTAGAGAATATGATCAGATCATCAAGGTAGATCAGGAGATGGGTGAAGTTCAGATCGCCAAAGCAGCAGGTCATGTCTCTGGAAGGTGGACGGAGCGTTTTGAAGGCCGAAAGGCATTCTGTTGGCTTCAAACAGCCCCATGGGAGTGCTGAATGCTGTTTTGTGTTTGTCCTGCTCCGCCACCTCTACCTGCCAGTATCCAGATGTGAGATCAAGTGTTGAGAAATACTTTGCTTGACCCAGAGCCTCCAGGGCCTCCTCTATTCTGGGCAGTGGAAATGCATCTCTTGTGCTGCAGGTGTTAAGCCTTCGGTAATCGATGCATAATCTTAGTGATCCGTCTTTCTTGGTAACAATCACTACTGTCGAAGCATATGGACTCTTACTAGGCCTGATAACCCCTGCTGTTTCCATTTCTGTCAGCAACTTCCTCACATCCTGCCACTGTGAAGGGGGAATCTTGCGGTACGGGAGTCGAAAGGGCTTTGAGTCGACCAGGGGGATTTCGTGCTAGACTGTTTTTGTGTGGCCGTAGTCCATTGAGTGCTGTGAGAACACCCCCATATTCCTCTCCACAAGCTCTTTTAGGAGGGCGCGCTGGTGCTCATTCTCCACTGCTGCTTCACTTATGTCCACCCCACCACTGCTCACAACTTGGTTCAGACACAGGTATGTCTCTTTGTTCTCCTCATTTTGATGACAACTCTGTTCCGTGGCTGAAAAATCCACAACACTGTCCACCAGGAAGGCGCTGGCCAGCTGTGTGTGTGGTTTGATTGTGACAGTTTGTTGGGACAGGTTCATCACTCTGACAGGAGCACAGCCTTTCTTCACATCTGCAAGAACTTTGGCGACCATAAGGTCCTGGGGAAGCCGAATGGAGGCGTGGCCTTCAATTAGCGCTGTGTATGTCTTTCTTTGTGGGCCAGCTTTGATTTTCACATTAAGTCCATCTCTTTCCCTCCCGGGATGCGTATTTTACAGCCAGTGTACACAGCAGGGCCCACCATGTCGTCTGCTCCTGTATATTCAGTGTCGCCAGTTTCCAGTAAAGCTGTGTACCACTCTGGATGGCTTTCCTTCACCCGTTGAAGATATTGCTCCCCATAGGTTGCTTGGAGGTGCCTCCTGGCGGCACGGACGACATTAGTTCCCACAAGCAGTGGGACGGAGGAGCGATACTCGGAGTCAGGGACAACAAAAGCCGGCACACTCTGGAACTCTTTCCACAGCACTTTCAACTTAATTCGCAGGACACCAGAGTAAGGCACATCCTGACCTGCTGCACCTGCTATGGGTATTTTAGAGGGCCGTAGTTTCTGTCCATGGAGGTCAGGGTGGTTGCACCAGTATCCGTGAGTAATACTGGTTACCTGAGAGCCGGAATCGATAAGAGCCCTGCACTTTAATCCATTGACTTCCACCTCACCCTCATTCCTGGGACCCACAATAGGAATGTCCTCTACTCCATCATCAGTATCGCTCACCTGCAGTGGGGGGTCTTGCTGCTTGCCCATGGTTGCCCCAGTTACCACAGGCTCTAGGCGTTTAAATGCTGCGTTGAGTGGGGTGTGGTGCTCTCTGCGGAGGTTGCAGGCTGGGGTTGGTGAGTCCAGGGCGGACTGGGATCCGGGAGCACCGCTCGACATACTCGGGCTATATGCCCTTGCTTCCCACACCGGTAGCAAACAACACTGGAGCCCTGAGTAACTGTTCTGGGAGATGGTTGGGGCCTTAGTGGGGGTGCAGGGGCTGGTGCAGGGGTAGGTTCAGCAATTCTCAACTCAAGGTGAGCCAACTTGGTCATCTGTTCTTCTTGGCTAAGAGCTAATTTCTTGACCATATCTTTAAGCTCTGTCCACTCTGAAGTGTGTTTTGACCTCTCTGACCTCATATTGGTATCACATTCTGATGTGACCTGCACCTGGGTGAGCGCTATCTTTGTCTTGTGTTGTGACTGGAACTTCTGAGTCTCTTTTGCAAGGTTTCTAAGCTCTGCTTGCAGCTCCCGGAAACTCAAAAGCCTGGGCTTCATTGGTGCGATCCTTGCATACACTCTTAGAAAGTTCTCTTAGAAACTGTCGAGTGAGTTTACTATCACGATCAGGAAATTACCTGCCCCCTCTCTGACTTTCCTCTACCGCTCTCAGTGTTGCCTCCAGAGCAATAGCATAAGAGCAGGCAGACTCTCCGGACCTCTGGCTGCGCTCATAGAAGTCGGCTAGTGGATCAAGTGAGCCTGGTGTGTCGCTGTATTCAGCCCTGAGCTCATCATACGCCTTCTCTGGAGTCTGGTCGTGGGGGGGGTAGGTTCAGGACTAGCTTCCTGGCCTCACTGCTCAGGTGTCGCACAACAGTCGAAAAGCGGAGGTGTGTGGGGAGCTCGATTGCTTCCAGAAGGTACTGCATATCACGAACCCAGTCTTCTACAAGTATTTTGCTGTCTGGATTGCCAGACATGGACATTGGACATTTGGACATTTTTTACCTGATGAGTTTGCATGAACCCACCATATGCAGCTGGTGGAAAGGTTGTGTTGGCTGCGGCTCTGACGGGAGCATTCATTGGGGGCTCATACGGACGTGGGTGCATGTGCGGGGTGGTGGATGGGTGTGGTGGAGGGTGTTGTGGTACATGACAGCTCGAGGGTCTGAGGCAGGGGCTGTGTGGTAAGGGGCTACATGTTGCACTGCTAGTGGGGTGGTCACCTCTTGGGGGTAGAGGGCAGCAGGCTGTGACATATGCACCTGGGGGATTGATCCATGCTGTTAAATTTGAAGGGTCTGGCCAGTAGAAGAGGGGTAGCTCATAATGTTCATCATTGGTGGCATTTGAAAGCTTGGTATGAGGGCCTGGGGCACAGGGGGATTATATGCAGGACCAGTGTAGACCCGGGGTTTAGGCTCGGCAGCAGGGCTTTGGTAAGGCGGGGTGTCTGGGTGAGTCATGGTAGGCTGCTGTACAGTTTGCATTTCCGTGGAGGTGGGGCACGAGAGGCTGTGAATGGGCAAAGGGTGTGTGTGCTGGTTCACACTGGCTTGGGCCGGGGGATTAGGTTCCACTAATATCTGTACAGCTGGAAGGGATGCACTGGGCAGGCTGTAGTCTGGCCTGCTGTTTCGGTGGATTGGTTTGGCAGCTGGGCTGCTGTCAAAACATAGTGAGGGTGCTTGCATTGGAGCTCTAGAGGCTGGCAAGATGGGTGCATGAGCTGGAGTGGAGTAGTGAATAGGGTAAGGTGACAGTATTGAGGGTGGTGGAGTGAGTGGTGCACTTAGTCCTGGGTATGGGGGCTGCTGACTGCTGTGGTGGTCTTGAGGGAGGATCAGCTGTTGGGTGGTGGTGGGGCTAGTGAAGTATTTGTTAAGCTTTGGCCTCACTGATTGCTGTTGATTTGCAGCACTGGTGGTTGTTACGCCCTTGCTTGAAAGGTGGGGTTGTGTCTGGGCTGGAGAGTCACAGTTGTGGCTGGCTGTGGGCATCAGGGGCAGTTGGGAACCCGGTGTGGCAGCAGAGGCACCTTCTTGCTTTGACTGATAATCTGCATAGTCACTGAACATTTTGATATATTTTTTTTTCTAAATCACTATGACTGGTGTAACTGTTGGTGTCAAAACAGATGACTATTAATGATTCACTGTGTTCACAGAATAAGTTTAGCTGTGTATGCAAAATCTCCTTTTTTTTTTCTTTTTTTTTCCAGTAAATATATCCACTATCAACTCAAAACTCACATTAAACTTGAGTCAAAATCAGATGGTCAATACACAACCCTTAACCAAAACCAAAAAATTATGAATGATATATATCAGCTTAATGTTAAACACAGTGTTCCTATGGCAGGATCTCACATAGCACACTTTTACACAACTCAAATAACAGTTAAGTTTATCGAAATATCATAAAAAGTCCTCAAATGGATATAGCAAGCTTTCAACAGTCTTTAAAGGATATTTGAAGAGGTGAGTATCTTGCCAATGCTGCAGCGCCGATGACAGTAGTTCAGTCCACCACACTGTCCAGTCACTGAAGGTAACGTAGTTCAATGCAGCAGCAAAGGCGAGGACGCGAGTCTCTGTATCTCCTTGGATCTCGAAGCACCACGATCCGGGTCACGGCACCATGATGTAACCCATACTTTGCGTTCGGCCGTCGTCTCCCTACACGCCCTGGGACTCTGCGTTGTGTTTGTTGTAGTATTATGTTTGCGGGGAAAAGGAAGGAGGCGGAGGCTTGGGATCGTGGCTGAGACCTGGACACTTTATTGGCACTCGCTTGCACTTCGCCTCTCATCTATCAGCTGGCCGCTGGCCTCCTCATACTCACAGCTTCCGGCAGAAGAAACAAAAACATTTTCTTTCTCAATAAAATTAAAATAAAAAGTGCAAATGCGCAAATAAACACATCTCATATCAAAATGCTACCTTACGGCAAAACCGAAGCAAATTTCATCCATTATAAATTAAATAAGGCACTTATTACCCATAAAACTAAACAAAAAAACCATCGATAATCTGCTCAAATAATACTGCATCCTGCGTTATATGCCATGCTAATGCTCAGCAGGCTAGCCAACACTTTTTGTCACATTTCTCTTACCAAATACAATGTTCGACATCAAACTTTAATTAGGTTATAAGCCAACTTGTCTATTAACACCACAGAATAAACAGTCGGACAATATGTGCGATATAAATCAATATTTTTATGATAATGCAGACCGCCAGCAACACCGCTTACCTTCCGGCAGAAGAAACAAAAACGTTTGATCAATGTAGCATTTTGCCCGGGACCAGAACTAGGGGTACGGTGTTGCAAGAGGGACAAACATCGCCATTTGCGGCATTCCCAGGGGAACATACAGCGTAACAGTGCCACCCTGTGGCGGATTTACATTACTACCTTACATATATATACTATATATACTATATATATATACACTCACTGGCCACTTTATTAGGTACACCTTGCTAGTACCGGGTTGGACCCCCTTTTGCCTTCAGAACTGCCTTAATCCTTCGTGGCATAGATTCAACAAGGTACTGGAAACATTCCTCAGAGAGTTTGGTCCATACTGACATGATAGCATCCCACAGTTGCTGCAGATTTGTCGGCTGCACATCCATGATGCGAATCTCCCGGTCCACCACATCCCAAAGGTGCTCTATTGGATTGAGATCTGGTGACTGTGGAGGCCATTTGAGTACAGTGAACTCATTGTCATGTTCAAGAAACCAGTCTGAGATGATTCGAGCTTTATGACATGGCGTGTTATCCTGCTGGAAGTAGCCATCAGAAGATGGGAACACTGTGGTCATAAAGGGATGGACATGGTCAGCAACAATACTCAGGTAGGCTGTGGCGTTGACACGGTGCTCAATTGGTACTAAGGGGCCCAAAGTGTGCCAAGAAAATATCCCCCACACCATTACACCACCACCACCAGCCTGAACCGTTGATACAAGGCAGGATGGATCCATGCTTTCATGTTGTTGACGCCAAATTCTGACCCTACCATCTGAATTTCGCAGCAGAAATCGAGACTCATCAGACCAGGCAACGTTTTTCCAATCTTCTGTTGTCCAATTTTGGTGAGCCTGTGCGAATTGTAGCCTCAGTTTCCTGTTCTTAGCTGACAGGAGTGGCACCCGGTGTGGTCTTCTGCCGCTGTAGCCCATCTGCCTCAAGGTTCGACGTGTTGTGCGTTCAGAGATGCTCTTGTGCATACCTCGGTTGTAATGAGTGGTTATTTGAGTTACTGTTGCCTTTCTATCAGCTCGAACCAGTCTGGCCATTCTCCTCTGACCTCTGGCATCAACAAGGCATTTTCGCCCACAGAACTGCCGCTCACTGGATATTTTCTCTTTTTCGGACCATTCTCTGTAAACCCTAGAGATGGTTGTGCATGAAAATCCCAGTAGATCAGCAGTTTCTGAAATACTCAGACCAGCCCATCTGGCACCAACAACCATGTCACGTTCAAAGTCACTTAAATCACCTTTCTTCCCCATTCTGATGCTCGGTTTGTACTGCAGCAGATGGTCTTGACCATGTCTACATGCCTAAATGCACTGAGTTGCTGCCATGTGATTGGCTGATTAGAAATTTGCGTTAACGAGCAGTTGGACAGGTGTGCCTAATAAAGTGGCCGGTGAGTGTATATATATCCCTAACTTCCACCCAGGATCACCAGGATCACTTACCACCACTTCAACCACATTTCATGCTGCTCTGGGATTTCATGAATGGTCTTTATTATTATTGCTGTGTTGATGTCTTGTGTTCTGTCCACTTGTTCTTATTTCTCTGATTATAATTCCTGTTTCTTTCATTCAAATTCTCTTTCCAGAGCTCCTCATCTAGGGAGAGAACTGGTGTGCAAAGAGAGCAAGAAAAACTTCAAAGCCACAGTAGCCATGAGTCAAGACTTCCCTCTGGGCATTGAATCGTAAGTTTATTTTCTCTTTCAGCATGGGGTCCAGGCACCCGTGGTTCTCTGTCCACAGGCAGAGACCTCATCTGTGTTGTTTTCTCTTCACTGAGATGAAACTGAAGCTAGCCGAGAGATGGGTGGTGTGAGTTTTGAAAGTGTGAGGGACGGCTGGGGTTTATTGGACTTAGTTTTCTGGAAGTGAAATATTCTGACGGTAAGAGGTGGGAACCATTGGGAGAAAATAAAAAGAAATATACTGTAGTAATGAAGATATGGAGATGAGAGTCCTTCAAAAACAGCTACACAAAAAGTGTGAGAAGTGGGCTGATGTCCTCATCTGCAATAGCTACTACTACTTTCAGCTGCTCCCGTTAGGGGTCGCCACAGCGGATCATGAGTTTCTGTCTCTTCCTGTCCTCTGCATCCTCCTGTCACATCAGCCACCTGCATTTCCTCCCTCACCACATCCACAAACCACCTCTCTTTTCCTCTTCCCTGGCAGCTCCATCTTCAGCATCCTTCTCCCAATATACCCAGCATCTCTCCTCCACACGTCCAAACCATCTCAATCTTGCCTCTCTTGCTTTGTCTCCAAATCGTCCAACTTGAGCAGTCCCTCTAATATAATCATTCCTAATCCTGTCCTTCTTCGTCACTCCCAGTGAAAATCTTAGCATCTTCAACTCTGGCCACCTCCAGCTCCGCCTCCTGTCTTTTCATCAGTGCCACTGTCTCCAAACCATATAACATAGCTGGTCTCACTACCATCTTGTAAACCTTCCCTTTAACTCTTGCTGGTACCCTTCTGTCGTAAATCACTGCTGACACTCTTCTCCACCCACTCCACCCTGCCTGCACTCACCTCTCTTCCACACTCCCCATTACTTTGGACAGTTGACCCCAAGTATTTAAACTCATCCACCTTTGTCACCTCTACTCCTTGCATCCTCACCATTCCACTGTCCTCCCTCTCATTCACGCATAGGTATTCCGTCTTGCTCCGACTGACTTTCATTCCTCTTCTCTCCAGTGCATACCTCCATCTCTACAAACTCTCCTCAACCTGCACCCTACTCTCACTACAGATCACAATGTCATCCGCGAACATCATAGTCCACAGAGACTCCTGCCTGATCTCGTCCGTCAACCTGTCCATCACCATTGCAAACAAGAAAAGGCTCAGAGCCGATCCTTGATGTAATCCCACCTCCACCTTGAACCCATCTGTCATTCCAACCACACGCCTCACCACTGTCACACTTCCCTCATACATATCCTGCACCACTCCTACATACTTCTCTGCAACTCCCGACTTCCTCATACAATACCACATCGCCTCTCTCGACACCCTGTCATATGCTTTCTCTAAATCCACAAAGACACAATGTAACTCCTTCTGGCCTTCTCAACACACTCTCTTTGCTTGTCAGCACATTTCCATCTCTATCCTTCATTGCCCTTACCTGCTGCACATCCTTCCCAGCTCGGTCCCTCTGTCTAGCCAATCGGTACAAGTCCTTTTCTCCTTCCTTAGTGTCTAACCTCTCGTACAACTCACCATACACCTTTGCGACCTCTTTCTTCACTTTACACTGCATCTCCTTGTACTGTCTGTTTTCTTCATCTCTCTGATTGTCCCACTTCTTCTTTGCCAACCTCTTCCTCTGTATACTTTGCTGTATTTTCTCATTGCACCACCAAGTCTCATTGTCTTCCTTCCTCTATCCTGATGACACACCAAGTACCTTCCTAGCTGTCTCCCTCACTATTTCTGCAGTGCTTGCCCAGCCATCCGGCAACTCTTCACTTCCACCCTGTGTCTCTCTTAACTCCTCCCTGAACTCCACACAACAGTCTTTCTTCTTCAACCTCTACCATTTGATCCTTGGCTCTGCCTTCACTCGCTTCCTCTTCTTGGTCTCCAAAGTCATCCTACAGACCACCATCCGATGCTGCCTATCTACATTCTCTCCTGTCACCACCTTGCAGTCTCCAACCCCTTCTACATAAGATATAGTCCACCTGTGTACACTTTCCTCCATTCTTATACATCACCCTGTGTTCCTCCCTCTTCTTGGAATATGTATTCACCACAGTCATTGCCATCCTTTTCGCAAAATCCACCACCATCTGTCCTTCCACATTTCTCTCCTTGACACCATATCTACCCATCACCTCTGTTCCCTTCACCAACATGTCCATTGAAGTCCGCTCCAATCACCCCTCTCCTCCTTGGGTACCCTCTCCACCACGTCATCCAACTCACTCCAGAATTCTTCTCTCTTCCATCTCACACCCAACTTGCAGGACATATGTGCTGTTAACATTCAGCAATACACCTTCGATTTCCAGCTTCATACTCATCACTCTGACTGACACTCTCGTCACCTCCAGCACACTCTTGGCATACTCTTCCTTCAGAATTACCCCTACCCCATTTCTCCTCCCATTTGTACCATGGTAGAAGAGTTTGAACCCACCTCTGATGCTCCTGCCCTTACTCCTCCACCTGGTCTTTTGCACACAGTATGCCTACCTTTTCTTCTTTCCATCATATCAGCCAGCTGTCTCCCTTTATACCTGTCATAGTGTCAACATTCAAAGTTCCGAATCTCACCTCCACACTCCTACCCTTCCTCCTCTCTCACTGCCTCTGGACATGCCTTCCCCCTCTCCTTCTCATTCAGCCAACAGTAGCATAGTTTCCACCGGCACCACGCTGGCCAACAGTACCGGTGGCGGTTGTTGGTAACCCGGGCCTCGACCGAACGTTATGGAAATCTGATGTATGATCCACATATTTGATTTGGCAAAGATTTTATGCCGGGTGCCCTTCCTGATGTAACCCTTCCCATTTATCTGGGCTTAGGACTGTCACTAAGAATGCACTGGCTTGGATGTCCTCAATGACTGGGTTTTTTTCGTCATCTGCAATAGCAGTGCTCATTATTAAAATTTCCATACCTTAATAGAACTACTAATTTAATAGTACAGTAAAAAAAAGAAATTTAAAAAACAACTTATTTTTCATATTGATGGAACTTATCACCTTTGGGCTTTACCTCAGTTGTTTCTTGCAAAATAAATGATGTGCTTCATGTCTTTCAGTCTTAAGACATCGTTTTTAGAAATTATTCCCAAGTATTGTATTCAGAATATAGAATGTTTTTTCAACACCAGTTAAGGAGGTCTTAAGACTCAGTATCACAGCATTCAGTCCAAACTGCAGTATAATCTGTCTTCATTCATTCTGACTTTACTTCCACATGTAAGAAACGTGTCTGATGTTCTCCTGACAGGTTATTAAATGTTCTGGAGGTGATCGCACCTTTCAAGCACTTTAACAAACTCAGGGAGTTCGTTCAGATGAAGCTCCCCCCCGGCTTCCCTGTCAAACTCGGTAAGCAGATGAAATCAAAGTAAAAGCTTTTTTGATGGGTTTTTGATAGAACAGACGCAGTGGTAAGGTGAAAATTAATGTTGATAGGGATGTTTTGAAATTCTAACCGGTTTATTTTTCTTCAACAAACAGTCTTGTCCTGTTTGTTTTATCATTTAGCTTTCTAATGAGGCTTGCTGGCTTTACTGCCATACGTTAATGGTCGAAGTAAACAGACAGCGAAAGGTTTGTAAGCTAGCTCTCTATCCCAGAATGCAACAAGAAACCACATTATTAGAAAGGACAGAGCGTCTGGGTGGTGTGGTGGTCTATTCCATTACCTACCAACAGGGGGATCGCCAGTTCGAATCCCCATGTTACCTCTGGCTTGGTCGGGCGTCCCTACAGACACAATTGGGCGTGTCTGCAAGTGGGAAGCCGGATGTGGGTATGTGTCCTGGTCGCTGCACTGGCGCCTGTTCAGGGGGGAGGGAACTGGGGGGAATAGCGTGATCCTCCCATGCGCTACGTCCCCCTGGTGAAACTCCTCACTGTCAGGTGAAAAGAAGCGGCTGGTGACTCCACATGTATCAGAGGAGGCATGTGGTAGTCTGCAGCCCTCCCCAACTCGGCAGAGGGGGTGGAGCAGCAACCGGGACGGCTCGGAAGAGTGGGGTAATTAGATGGGTACAATTGACAATTGGGGAGAAAAAGAGGGGACAATCCCCCCCCCCCCAAAAAAAATTCTTACAATACAACAAGCCATTTTAAGGAAAGTGAGGGAGAATTAAATTAACTGTGAGACCAGTTTTTTGTGAAGAATGTTAAAGTGGTTATCCGTAATTTCTTCATGTTAAAACATATTTGATAACTTTTCCCATTGGCATTTTTGTTGCAGCCATTCAATGTATCGGTGGTCTGTAATTGCTCCTATGTGTTGTTTTTCATCGGTGGGCTCCACCATTCCCGCCAAGGAGGAACTTGCATGTCGAATAAGTTAGAGAAAGCAATAGATGCTAAAATACAAAGCTGAACATTGTCCAGCATTTTATTAGGTTTAATTACATGTGTGATATGGATTGAGATGTTGCTCAATATTATCATGGTGGATGATGTTGTTGTGGTCAACAATGTCATGTGTCTTCTTTCTCCAAAATAATTACGCTACCACGGAATTAAATTGTTGGTGTTACTAAAAAATCTGCAACCTTCAGAAATTGTGATCTGCATGGCAACACTTCCTGCATGTTCAGGATCACATTGGTTTTGAATGAAACGCTGGGATTTGTGTTATGAAAACTAACAGTTGGAAGAAATTAAAGATAACCACTTTAAACTAAAACTCAAACCATCAGCATCTCCCTCTGCGAGATTTACGTAACTTCATTTCATCCTCCCCCCTGCAGACATCCCTGTATTCCCTACAATCACCGCCACCGTGACCTTTCAGGAATTCCGCTACGATGAGTTCGACGAGTCCATTTTCACCATTCCCATTGAATACAAGGAGGACCCCAGCCGGTTCCCCGACCTTTAACCTGCCAGGCTGGACATCTGGAAAGAAGCCCGTGTAGAGCTCAGCGACACTATGCTCCAAAACACCTCCAAAGTAATAACGATAAAAATGATCACAAATACTCTAGGGAGTACTCCCATCTCTTAATGGCCTTCACAGGGAGGTCAGAGGTCAGGTTCAGCTACAGAACAAATGCCCCGGGCATCGCTTCAGGACACCAGAAGGGCCTGTCGCCCTCCACACCCGAGTTTAAACCGTCTCGGGGACCTGACCGGCATTAATGCCGATGATGTCCGACCGGGGCAGGAAGTCAGACAGGTTTTGTTCCGTGAAGGTGATTTTGGAGCATAGTTCATAGTCCATTCTACGTTTTATCTCACTTTGGATCGGACTCCGCCGATGAGTAAGTTACGCAAAGCAACGTTCATCGGCTGTCCTGGAGGGGCCGGACATCTCACCCATGGAAGGGCATTGAAGTTAAACCGAGATTTTTTTTTTGTTTGTTTGAGGTTTTTACAGAGGAAAGATGAGTTCAGTTGATGCTAATGTGTGTAAGTATATATGTACGTAATGTTTAAAGGGATTGTGTTTAACTGACCTGTAGTAAAACACTGAAGTTGCGTGTTTGGAATGTTAAGGATGCAGCAACACATTTTAATTTTTAGGGGTTACTCATCAAAAGTTTTTGTTTTCCTGTTTTCAGTGACTATGGAAGTCTGGCCAAGATGGTTGAAGCAAAAATTTTCATACCAACGTTCCAATACGTTTATTTTACACACCGAGAAGACGTGAAACAAAATTCGGGAAATGTAGGGGAATTTGAGTTTGTCTCGCAGAATACTATTACTAGTCTGCAAATAGTATAAAAAATACTATTGTTAAAGATTTCCACTTTGAATTGACAAGTGTTAAAATGCTGGGTTTTTTGGAGGGGGGGGGGTCTTTTTCTACATCTATTTGGGGATTGTAGTTTATGTCACTGAAGTTTTACACTCTTTTCCTCTCACTGCAGTTCATCTTTGAATAATTTTGCAAACCCGGTGTTTCAGTGAGCCGTCCTCTGGCTGATGCTTTCAGATGCATTTAATTCCATTTGACACAAAACAAAAAGCTTCAAATCTGAAGGAAACCCAAGAAACCGGTCCGTTCTGGTTCACCGGCATTCCTTTCACCTTTCTTATTCTACAATCCAACAACAAAAAAATAAAAATAGATTTACATGACAACATACTTTATTTTTCCTGAGAATGATCTGTAGGGAATGAACGAGCGATGTGGACGTTTAATCTTGATGCCATTTTCATGTAATGTAAAACCAGGCCTTTCCTCCTGCGCACTGTGTAAATATGATTGTTTCATGAGTTTCTATTGCTTTCATTTAATTTCTCCTTTCCTGTTTTCTTTGGGATGACGGGATTAAGATTTGCTTTGCAAGTGTGTTGTGGATTTTTTTTATGTGAGGTGATATGCAAGTTCATTCAAGAGGGTTCTGGTTTGTACCAAGGTGGAATTTCTTATTTTTGTATAGACTTTTGTGCTGGTTTAAAAAAAGTCTAAAACATTTTGTTTTCTTTCACTTCATCCTGTTAATCTCATCCACCTTCAACCGTTTGGGGGCCACCAATGTTTTCTTTCCACAGGAAAGCACAAGACTTTAACAGGTAGAATGAGTAAGATTTTCCTAAAAATCAACGTATAGACTCGTACAGAAATAACCCCTCTCAATCGTCACTTATGACCCACACTAGGCGTGTGTGGTGGTGCCTGTATCGGCAGAGACCCTGTCCTCTACCTGTGTTTTCTTATTTTGCTGTGCGCGGGACGTTTCTGGGCGGCACAGTGGCGCTGTGGTTAGCGCGGTTGCCTCACAGCAAGAAGGTCCTGGGTTCGAGCCCCAGGGTAGTCCAAACTTTGGGGTCATCTCGGGTTGTCCTCTGTGTGGAGTTTGCATGTTTGCCTCGTGTCTGCGTGGGTTTCCTCCCACAGTCCAAAGACATGTAGGTCAGGTGAGTCGGCCATACTAAATTGTCCCTAAGTGTGAACATGTCTGCCGTTTGGACTGGTGGCCTGTCCAGGGTGTCTCCCCGCCTGCTGCCCAATGACTGCTGGGATAGGCTCCAGCATCCCCGTGACCCTGAGAGCTGGATAAGCGGTTTGGATAATGGATGGATGGGATGTTTCTGGGCATTAACCTCTGGGCCGCGGGACTCTATAAAAACGTAGCGACCAGGTGCCAGATCGAAATCGTAAGCACACATCCAAGAGGAAGCTACGACAATGGCGGACACAGCACCGAAAATACGCAAATATAGCGAGGTGAAACAGCAAGCGCACAAAGCTCGTTCCAAAACAAGAGTGAATCTGGGGTCGGCTTTCACCCGCTGGCGAGCACTGAAGGAGAGGATGGGGATGAAGAGCCACGCGGAGTTGGCCTGCACACTGGGATGTGTTCTGGACACTGCAGTCAGGGGGCGTGTCCTTCTGGTGACGTTCAGTCGAGGGGAGGGGCCAACCGACAAATCCTACTCGTTCTACCTTTAAGGTCCCTCATTCTGTAGATTACAGAACTAATTCGGAACATATCTTCATTGAGTTGGTTAGCGGGACATTTTTTTTTAGATAAAAACTGTTAGATGTCAATCTGAAACCCAGTATTCTGTACAATGTTGTGCTTGGTTCAATTCATTCCTAACTTGCGGTTCAGTATTGAAGGTGAAAATATTGCAGATATAGTTAAGCTTTTAACAATGTTAATTAGCAAAGCACATTTCTTTCTCCACTTCACATTTCCATTCTTCACTACCTGATGTGTGCTTCTTCCTAAAGCTTCAGTGGCTCAAATCATTGTTTTATGTATTCTCACTTCGACGTCTTGTCTGTTGTACAGCAAGACCACTTGTACAAGCCTGCCACACTATTTTCATATAAAATATACTAAAAATAAAAATCCCACATATCTTAAAGCAGTGGAGTCGACCATTATTGCCCAGCAAGTTACTTTCTATTTAGCTGACTGGTTCCTTTCACCTGTAGTATAATGGAATACAACGCTGATAGTTTAGCCCAGTTTTATTAGAGCATCCGTTGTAAAATATGAAGATACTGTAATTTAATTGAAATAACTAACATTTCAATTTACGGATTACACTTGGGGGTATAGGATGGTTGGGACATCGACAAAAGGACTGAGGGCATAAGAGAGAAGAATAAAACAACTGTACCAAATGCAGAAATAATGCTAGGTCTTAAATGATCACCACTCAAATTTGCAAGGGTCCAAATCCACTCCAGTGAAATTTAAATACACACTGTTAAAGGCGGAAATACAAACTTTCTACCGTCTGAATACTAAATTTTAATACAAAAGGAAACCGGTTTAAAAAAAAAAATCAAAAAGGCCTTTAACTTTGACTTACAGCACTGTGACAATTAAAAACCATGTCATAAACAATTCATTTTCCTTTTTCGGATTTTTTAAAAAAATTGCTTCATATGTGACATGCTGACTAACACTCTGACCAACGCAGAGAGAACACGACATTCCCGAACTCTGTGGAGTTTGAGAGAGAGAAGGGGTGGATGGAGGCAGGACGTCTAAAATTCAAAAAACAAAACTCGTTAACAACTCTCCCATTAAAACTAATCAACCTAAAGAACTTTTGGGTATAAGTCAAATCTTTCGGCTACGTTTAGAAAAAAGGAAAGCGTGGTGTGGGGTGTGACGTGAATGGTGTGTTGGGTCAGTCGCTCATCTCCATGTCTTCCTGGTGGTGGTCATCTCCATTCAGTTTGGACTTCTTGGGGAGTTCTCCCTCAGCTCTTTCCAACTCCTCCTGAACCTTGGATGACGAGGCAGAGTCCGAGTCACTCTTCCTCTCATCTTCCTCCTCCTCCTCTTCCTCCTCCCCAATACCCTCCTTCTCGCTGTCATAACCCTGCTCCTCTTCGTCATAATCCCGGGTCACCTATCCAAACAGAACCGGTGTAAGTGATCATCTTTTTCTGTAGGTGACTCCAAAATGTAACGACACACATCAGTCATTACTACTTTAACATGAGAACGACCGGGATTTCACTTCTACCTAAAACGACCATGGGCCGTCAAAAGGACCGCCGGTGTTTAGACTCTATATTCTGTCAAGATAAATACCCAATTGAGACATTAATGCATTACATATGTTAGTATGTCTGTTAAGAAACTGACACCAAAATTAACATTTTAACACTTTAATACTATTTTTCAAACAATTTCAAATGGCCGCTGTCCAACACCTGTAAATACTGCAATGCTTTGGTGGTAGTCATGGTGCGTCTGTAACCAGACATGTTGGCAATAATCAAAAATCAAGTTTAGACTATCACTCTGCACTGGAGAACGCTAGTGTGTTTCTAGGACAGAGGAATGAACTTCGCGAAGGAAATGACGCGACCAACACACGTCATAAATAATGACATAACGTGCACGATCAAATACGAGCCACCATTTTGACCGCTCGTGGTCATTTTAGGTAGATCTTATAACTTTTTTTCTGTGCAATTGATCGAAACCTAATTTTAATGCAAATATATGCAATTTTAGGAGCATTCAGGGAGTGGCAGGTCTGTATCTTTTCCCCCCCCAAAAAGTTATTAAACTTTGAAAATCCAAAATGGTCAAAATGACCGCCTTGGTCATTCTAGTATTAATAATGTCACCCAACAACACTTTAAAACTCAAATTATTGAACTACTAAAAATGAATTCAACTAAAATACAAAACAGATGAACCATGATATAAAAATATAATGGAAATTCAGACCCAGGAAAAAAGGTTCATATCCATCACGAGTGTACTGTAGATGTTACTGCACAACAAACCTTTACATCTCCTTTCTCGCCATCAGACTTGCGGTCCCGCTCTCTCTCCTTGTCTTTGCTTTTCTTCTTCTTACTAGTGGAGCGCTCACGTTCATCTCGACTACGGTCCCTGTCCTCCTTACGGTCCCTGTCCTTCTCTCGATCCTTGTCCTTCTTCTTCTCCTTCTTGTGGCTGAATGAATATAAAAGACCAAGACCCCAATTTATGTGTATGAACATGCCATCTGTTATTTTATCTTAAGAAAAAACTGAATTTGACTGTCAGTGAAAATTTGAATTGGTTTGATTCTCGCTTTTGAGGACAAGTCTTTTGGCTTTTTTTATCATAGCACATGAAAAAGCTCTGACCACACAATGAGAACACAAATATCAGGTGTCATGCAAAGGGTGTAATCGTATTTTCACCAGTTCTTTGATACACCATGTGGTGCAACCTGGACACATTGTCAGTAATGAAACTAGGGTCATCAGATATTTTGGTCTTAACATCAGACGCCCGAGCAACCCAGCCAGGGGTGATCAAGCCCCGACTTGTGTCCAGATAGTGCATTAAGCCACGCATCACCCCCCTTAACCTCAGCCAGCACAAAGCCTTTTCAGTGGCTTCCAAGATGTTCCTAATGGCTCTTTTTCTTTGCAGCCCCAAGAGTACCAGGACCTGGTATAGAGACTGGCCTGCAAAGCCCCTGCAGCCCACTTCAACCGGCTTACAGTAGTTGGCCTTCCACCCATTTCTCTGACACTCAGCTACTAGATCTGCACACCTGGCTCTCTTCCTTTCTTGCACCTCCTCCCTCTGAGCTTCCCAGGGGACAGTTAGCTCTAGCAAAACCACTTGCTTGGTTGCCACAGACATCAGGACCGTGTCTGGCCTGAGTGTGGTAGCTGCGATCGTGTCTGGAAACCTCAGTTGTCTCCCAAGGTCAACCAGGAACTGCCAGTCCCTTGCTATTGACAGCAGCCCACCCTGGGCCTTTGGCTGGGGCTTCTCTCCTGCTCAAACAAAGGCAATGATGCATTTTGTTGCGTGTTGCTACTTGCTGTAGCTGATCCCAGTGCAGATGGTGTCTACCGCCCGCAGAACTTGTTCATGGTGCCAATGATACAGCCCCTCGCCCAAGGCCTTTGGACAGCAGCTCAGGATGTGCTCCAACGATCCCCTTTTCTGGTAGAGTTGGCAAGCAGGTGAGTCCACCAGGCCCCAGCTGAACAGGTTGGAAGGGCTCAGGAGAACATCATACACTGACTGCACCAAAAACTTTAATCGGTGTGATTCTGCCTTCCAGAGTTCTACCCAGGTGATCTTTTGGCCGGTTGTATGCTCCCAATTGGTCCAGGCCCTTCTTGCACATACCCACCATTGTACTGTAGCAAGCTTCCTCCACCTCTGCACGTACCTCCTCCTGGATCAGCTTTCGGCCTCTGAGGGCTCAACGATTTGTTAAAATCTAATTGCGATTTTTTTAGACCAATATTGTGAATGCAATTTAGTATGAGATTTTTTTTCGAAGCTTATCATCTTTTGTGTTATCCACTAAACGGCAATAAATCATTCTACAGTATGACCAACACATCAGTCAACATATAAACTTCTTTCCTGTAGGCCAGACCTACGTGTTACGAATTGATGCATGAATTGATATGAATAACATCTTCATTTAACTACTATTTAATTGTAAAAAAAAAACCTTCAATCACAGTAGAATATTGACTGATTTATTTAACTTTAAGCCTTGTAAAAATGTACTTATGACAACTTTTTAATAAAACCTGAAAAAGGAACAACAAAGCACTGCAGAGCAACAGGCCTGGTGTGAAGATTAATATGAAAATAAATATGAAACGTACTGCTCTCCAATCAGTAACAGTAACAAATCACAGAAACTGAGGTGCAGAAATATAAAAAATAACAAATCTGTGGCTCTGCCACTTAAAAGTCGTAATATATCAGGAACATGTTTTTGTCATTTCATGTATAGAAGTACATGAAATGAAACGAAATATAGTTTCCCCCAGCCCACAGCAGTGCAACACAAAGACAAAAACACATATCCAAAAACTACAAGAACTTCAAGAACACACATATTCAAACTAACACATATATCCAAACTAAAAAAAACTGTTCAAGGGAATGAACGCCAGCCAGGATGACTGTCGGAACTTCCAACCTGCATGGGCTAGCGGGCTTCCATGTCCTGTCAGACCACCCTCGGTGCTTCCTCCTCAGGCGCATCTCCAGGCAGTGGCCGTGGTCCTTGGGCCCACCGGACACAACAGACCAGGCTCCCCCAACCGATCCAATACCAGCTCTCCCAGCCAGACACCCTCAACACACCTCCTCGCACGCTACACGACGACACCACAAACACCACAGTCAACGCCAGGTGAGGCAGCCGCCAGACTGCCCTCGGTGTTATCGGAACTGCCGGTCTGCATGGGCTAGCAGTTAGTATAGCCTTATCCACTTCTCCCTCAGTGTTACCCCCTTGGTCGCAGCTCCAGGCAGGGCTGTGGGGGGGATATTTTCTTGGCACACTTTGGGCCCCTTAGTACCAATCGAGCATCGTGTCAACACCACAGCCTACCTGAGTATTGTTGCTGACCATGTCCATCCCTTTGTGAACACAGCGTTCCCATCTTCTGATGGCTACTTCCAGCAAGATAACGCGCCATGTCATTAAGCTCGAATCATCTCAGACTGGTTTCTTGAACATGACAATGAGTTCACTGTACTCAAATGGCCCCACAGTCACCAGATCTCAATCCAATAGAGCACCTTTGGGATGTGGTGGACCGGGAGATTCGCATCATGGCTGTGCAGCCGACAAATCTGCAGCAACTGCGTGATGCTATCATGTCAATATGGACCAAACTCTCTGAGGAATGTTTCCAGTACCTTGTTGAATCTATGCCACGAAGGATTAAGGCAGTTCTGAAGGCAAAAGGGGGTCCAACCCGGTACTAGCAAGGTGTACCTAATAAAGTGGCCAGTGAGTGTATGTGATACACGCTTTACCAGGTCAGCCACCGGGGCGCCCCCCTGGATTGCACTTTTTAATAAAACGTAAAAAAAAAAAAATTGTGAACATTAACAAATGTGCTTCTTGCACAGCACTGTTGCTCTTGACACTGTCATTTTCCATAGCATTTTCTGGGAAAATAAATAAACAAATAATGAAACTGGTGTACGTCATACAGTTTAAATTGAGTGTTATTAGGCTATCACACGGCTACATTAGAAAATCGTTCATTCAACCATTCTGTTCACGTTCTTATTCTCTCTCTCTCTCTCTCTCACACACACACACACACACACACAGCTAAATTAGAAAACAATCATTCAACCTGTACTGGTAACAGTAGCTGTCGTAAAGATTGACTGATGAGAGTGGCTGAAACACTGGAGCCTGGTCCAGTCGTTAAGCAGCACTGCCTTCACCATGTTTGATGCATTGTCCATCATGAGGCAGACAGTTTTCTTCATCGAGGTCCCAGCTAGCTAGCCATTCTCTCAAGCCAGCTGCAATGTTCTCCCCAGATTGTCTGGGAAGTAAGCAGTTTGAAGACAGTGAACTTTTGAGGTAGAATTCATCATTGATGAAATGCACAGTCAGACTCTGTTAGGGTTCTGCTGTATGGCTTGACTACCTGTCTGTGGTAGTAGCAAAAAACTTGTTTTTAGGTCCACTGCGACTCTCTGCCTGCACATTTTGTATAGCTCTGGTATGGCAACCTGGCTAAAATGTGCAGGATGGCATGCTATATAGTTTATCCAATGTCTTTACAAAAGCCGTAAACTCGGCCTTAGTCATGTTGAGCGGCATCATATCTTTCCCTATGAACTCCGCTACCGCCCGAGTAATTTTGTAGTACCGTTTTGAATCCCATTCATATGGAGATATACTCAAACATTTTGGTCAATACCTGCCAGGTGGTATTCGCCCTACTTGACACATTAATGGTCATGTTTTTAACCATGCAGTTGTCATACATGACCTTGTGATGCTTTCTTAAATGCTGGAACAGGTTTGTAGTGTTGCCCCGTGTTGTAGCTACGGTAGCAAGACACGTTCTGCACATTACCTGACTCTGTGCAGCATCTTCTTTCCTAAATCCAAAATAGGTCCAGACAACAGACATACTGCTCCTCTTTGACACTAGTCACCTTTTCAGTGTTCGGTTCTGCCGAGGCCATTTCACCAGATAGTAACATTACTACTACAATCAAAGTGTAGCGTGGCAAGTTACATTCTTCATTTACTGTTCTCACTCGCATGTCACATGAGCGTAGGGTAGCGTTTGTACACGTGACCCCACATGGCCAGGTGTTTCCGACCCTCTGATTGGTTAGATTGCGTAACATTAAAAAAGAAGCTTTTTTTTTCTTTTCTTTTTAATTGCAGCCTTTGCAATTTGAAAATTGTGTTCTATTACAATGCGATGTTGGTTTGAATTTGATTAATCATTCAGCCCTATCTGGAGCCTGGCCAGTTGCCACAGTGCCCATCAGGATGCTGTGCCACAACCTTGCCTCAGCCCACTCAACTGCCTCCTGCGTGTGCCACTTCCTTCCTGTTCCGACCTCGATACCTACAGACCAGACTTTGGTGTCAGCAGAATCTCGGTAGAGCAAGACTTCTCTGGTTCGGGTGACCTTGAACTCCTCTGCCAGGGTGCTGAGAAGAAGCTGTAGCTTGGTGTTATGCCCATAAAGGGCAATGCTTCTTAGGCTCTGCCACCTGCGTGGGAACTGGCCGATCTTCCTTTCGAGGCCCTCCACAATGGTGATTGGGACTTCATAGATTAGCTGTGGCCAGAGGAGTTGAGGCAGGATTCCATGTCGATATATCCAGGCCTTGAATTTTCCAGGAAGCCATGACTTGTCCACTGTGGAGAGCGACGTGTTGAGGTCATCACTGGTTGCCTGTCACACCGCTGTGTCCTTCAGATTGCTGGTTAAGTTCTTACCCAGACTCTTGACTGGCTTTTCAGTCACAGATGGAATTTGGGTGCCTCCCAAAGAGAGCTGAACTGGTCGGTTACTCTTTCCTGGGGACCAGAGACCTGGATTTTGTGGGCTTGAAGCTCATTCTTGCCCATGTAATGAGCTGTTCAATTCCTTAAAGGAGCCATCTGCATCCAGTTACCGATGTAGCTGTTACCGTTAGGTCATCCAGGAACTCTGACTGAGGGTTGTCAGGTGCCAGATTTGGACCAGGGACCTCTGCACTCCACTTCCACAGACTTCACAAGCATATTCATGCCAGCGCAAACAGGGACACAGAAATTGTACAGCCAGTGATGATACACTTTTCTAGCCGATGCCACGCTGATATCAAAGTCCCAGAAGACACCCTCAGGCTGAAGTTGTTGTAATAGTTGAGGATGACGCTTTGGATCTTCTCTGGGACGTACCGTCTTGATGGGGGCCAATTCTACCAGCCTGTTGGGATCGATCCCACACAAGGTCCAGCCACATCACTGCCAGGTCTCCCCCTGCTTTCTCACGCCTCTCTGATCAGTTGGGTTACCGCACCTGTGTGTGCTCTATGCATCCTGGAACATCAGGGATTACTCCCTTCTGCACCGAGGTGTCTACGTAGGAGTTCTTCAGGAGAAATCTCATGAGGTGATTAGCAACAATCTTGACAAAGAGCTTACATTCCACACTGAGGAGCGAGGTCGTTCTAAATTGCTCAATGTTGCTTGTATTGTCCCCCTTAGAATTCACACGTCTTCTACATATCTCCACTGCTGCGGCACCTTCCCCCTCCTCCAGATCATCCTGTAGATCTTCTAAAGGCATCCCAGAAGCTTGGGGCACCTTTTGAAGACCTTGTACAGCACTCCACTCAGGCCTGGGGCTGAAGATATTCCGGTCGACTTGATGACCTCCTTGATCTCTTTCAGTGTGGGTTCATTGATGTTGAACAGGGTGCTGGGGCCAAGGTCTTGCTCCCTCATGCTGTCACTGTAGGTGTTGCCAATGCGGCAGTTAATCTCTTCCCCAGGGCACAACAGGTGACCACTGCGTTTCTGCCCCAGCAGTTTCTTCGTAAATCCAAATGGATTTACAATAAAGGCCCAGCACTTGCAGGCCTTTTCCTTGCCTCTCTTCCTGTGCCACTCAGTGCGCTGAAGGTTGATTAGCCTTTCCCTTACAACATGCCACGAAGTTCTGACAAGACTCACTTTCCTTCCTGTACTGGCTCTTTAGTGTCCTCAGCTCTCATCTTAGTTGGGTGATCTTAACTTCCTGTCAGTTTGGATTTACAGTAGTCTTGGTGGCCGGTTGTTCCTTGATGTTGAACCTCTCCAAAACAATGCTCATTGTTAAGGTGCACATTGAGCCTGTGGTCTGCAATACCCTTGGTTGTTGCTTCAAGGGCTGCATCCACATCTTTGTTGAACTGGCGCAACTTTTGACTCTGTTGGCAGCAGGCCACAAAAGCTGACAATGTTCTGATGGTCTACTTTGGGGTGTAGCTCGTGGTGCTTGAAGGTTCTGGGCACTGTGGGGGTGTCTCCGGGCCTAGCTCCTCCTCTGTCTCACCAGGTGCTGTATTCAGGTACTCACACTGTGCATTGCACCACTTGCTCCTTCCTCAAGCAGCCCATCTTGGTCTGGTGGATCTTTAGACCTCTTGGGATTTTGCAGACCTCGCCGCCATCTGCAGACTGCACTTGTAATCATTTGCTCATTAGCTTGAGTTAGTACCAGTATATACGTCCATTTGGGGTGCTCACCCCCCCGCCTCGGGCATCCCTGGGGGTATTTCTCTGAAAGGCTCTTCGTAGCATATAAAGATCACACAAAAGTGCCAAGTGTAAATAGGGTTTTAAGAGATAATGGAGATAAAGCACAGAACAATATATTTCCTGGACCAGAACAGTCCTACTCACCGCCTTGGGGAGGGAGACCTGGACAGCTTCCTCTTTGGGGACCGAGATCCACTGCGGCTTCGCCTGCGTCTGCTACTTCGCATCAATTAGAAATAAAATCAAAGATCATATTCATTGTTGTTTGAATTGTAGATAAAGTAAAGTTTAATAAAGTCCGACTACTGGGAACTCACCGGCTGACACTCCGAGATCTCCTGGCGCTGCTATAGCTCTTTGGGGGCGTTTTTGACCGTTTCTTAGATTTCTCTTCCTTCCTCCTGTCCCTAACCCCAACAGAGACAGAAAAAGGGTTATCTAGATAACAGCATACCAATATCCACTGACCAAATACTGCTCAGCGATGAAAAACTCTGGTTGCATCGACCACCTCCTAGTTGTGAATGAGTGGAAATTAGGGGTGTCACAATTTCAATTCTAAATTGACAATCAAAATAAGCCTTCGATTTCGACCTTCGAAATCAAAAGTAGGATCGGCGATTCTCAAGAGTATTTTTTGTCTCTCCACCCCTGCCTATTTGTGTGTGTCCGGGGGGGGGGGGGGGGGGAAGACACAGCTTAGCTTACCGGTAGCCTGCAGCTGCACTTTGAGACACCATGGCCACTGCCAGAGTCAGAGATGATGGAGAAACAACAGAACTGGAAAATTCTCCTGTTTCCCTGAAGTCACTGAAGTCACAACACATTTTGGCCCAATCCCAATTCTCACTCTTGGCCCGACCCCTCCGTTTTATGCGCAGCTGCATACAGTAGGGTGTCCCATTTCTTTTGGGGACTGAGCGTTTCAAACGCAGACCCCATACAGAGTGGTAGAAGAAAATTCCCAGAATGCTTTGCGAACTGAGGCAGTGTAACGTGGAATATGGCTACCAGTGTGGGAAAAGAATCTCATATAGTATATATCGTCACACATAATCATGCAAAAAAATTAAAAATCCATTTGAATATCTTAGTTTAATGTAGATGCAACGGAATATGTAATTGGATCGTTATAACAAGGGATGTGGATGCAACAAGAACATGCAAACACCACACAGAAAGGACCTGGGACGGCCTGGGGTTCGAACCCAGGACTTTTGCTGTGAGGCCACAGTGCTAGCCACTGAGCCACCATGCCCCCTCAGCCCCCCCCCCAAAAGAGTGAGCCTTTGACTCCCCATGAGTTATGTCAACAATGAACACATCATTGACAGAAAAACTACTTTCTTGGTTTGGTTTTAATTGACTGGTTAAATAAGTAATTTACATTTTAAATAAATTATTTAAATTTGACCATACGGCCTTAGTGTGGTACATTCCAAAATAACATATGGTGGTTACATCACACTTGTTACCATGTAGCCATCTTTTTAAAGATAATTTGAAACCTTGATAGTCTAACAATGGCATAGCCATCAGTGCTGGAAAAAAAGTTTAAATCGAAACCTTAAAAATCAAATTGAATCGTGGATTTGGAGAATCGTGACACCCCTAGTGGAAATGGTTGCATATGTGGCAGAATTCACCATTTGCAAAGTGCAAATTCTCTTAATAACCATTTCTATATGCAATTAACTTTCAAGATGAACTCTGCTATATGTTGACTTAAGTTTCACATCAACATGGTAAATGCGCTGGTGATGTGAATCTGTTTTAGTTTCCCTAGTAACACCTTTTCAGTTTCCTTTGAGTAATCTAACATTATAACACTGAATCAAAGCTGGTCTCTGCTACTGTTGGAAGTACATGCCTGTCAAGTGCAGACTGATGATTTCTTCTGTGCTGACGAGCACCAATTTCTAAACTAGTGGCCAAAAGTTGTGCTGTTCAGCTTCAGGTAGAAAAATTTCCTATGTATTGTTACATGATTTTTTTTACATGACAATTTTAAAATGTCTGAGAAAATTTAAATGTGAATCAGGCCACTTATATTAGCTTGTTTTAAGTGCTTACCCAGTCTCCCCTGTGATGAGACTGTCATTAAACAGTCAACAGTAAAATGGAGGAAGGGTGACAAGGTAGACGGCAACTTCCCCTACCTTGTGCGAGCGCAATACATTTTTTTGCAATAGTTCAGATTCATTTAGGCATTTGTTTCCATTCAGCTTTTCTTGTTTGTAACTTGTAAATCTGGCCCGGCGTGTGATGCGTCAGGACTACAGGCGAGATGCTGACCTGGATCTGCTGCGGCGGCTCCGATCTCGAGAGTAAGACCTCCTCCTGCGTGGGCTCCTTGATCTCCTCCTGTTCCTGGAATGGGACCTCCTCCGAGACCGGCTCTTTGACCGTCTATAGAAAACCAGTTTTACACACGTACATTTAGAGTGTGATAAAATATTATATTTTTTGAGCCATCAACGTTGTTGGTGCATGAAAATGGAGGAAACTGTCAATCCCGGTCATGGACTCAAAAACTCTTCACATTCACTTCCACTTGTTTTCATTATTCAGACTGTAGAATGAGTGAATACAGTGTTCACAGCAGATACCACTGCCCTCTCTCTGCTGATACTGTGAAGCCACAAACAGATGTGGTGCACTGGCATTCTTACCTGTGTTTTGAGCGAGACCTGGACCTTCGGCGCCGTGACCTGGACCGGGAGCGGGAATGTTTGCGCTTTTCATCTTTCTTATCTACAGAGACAAAAAAATCCAGATGATCAAAGCATTAATAAGAGACATGCCACACTAAGGTCAGATGTATTGAACACAATCCAACTGCATTCTTCCTATAATGTCGCTCTATATGGGGTTAATTCTCTTAATAGCTGCAGTAGACTGTTAGTGACATTTGTATGTATTATTAGGCCTTATATGGTTATCATTAATTCTTAAACACTCCATTGTCCCTGAATAAATTCTGTTGATTTGGACAGATTGTTTCAACCACAGAATGCTCAGATGTGGAATCCTTGCCAGAGACTTCCCTGGTAACATGAATTTGATGACTATTTATACTCATAAATTTACTTCACCTTTCACTTTTATTCTCTTCATTTACTCTTGTCAATTTACCTGTCATTTTTTTTCCATTTGATTTTTTTTTATTCGATTTTATTTTCTGTGATGTAGTATACTGTTATTTTCAATAAATCAATACTAAACTATTCACAAAAAAACAAAAGGACTGAGTTGATTTTGAAGAAATATCCCAATTCCTGAGATGGGCTTATTCTTTGGATTAATGTGGGACAAGTTGTTACTCAAAAGAGAACAAAGAACTCACAACACTTAATGAAGACCTCAAAGACCGAATGGATCTTGGTCTCACAGCTAGCAAATTAGGGCTGGGCAATATGGACCAAAAATTATATCTCGGTTTTAGGCTGTATGGCGATACACGATATATATCTCGGTATTTTCTACGAAGTGGGCTAAATGTTGAGTTGTAAGTCAAAGCCACACGTCACAAGTATTTTTATTAAAACGGATCAAACAGATCAAAATAAAATGCAAAGACAGGGTTTCCTTCCCTGTTTTAAAATATACAGCTGCACAATATATCAACATGTAAATGAAAAATTATCTGAAATAAATAGCCTATATTAAATAAAAACAGGCCCTTCTCTGAGAATGCAAACCACATTCCAAGATTTTCAAAGTTTAATTAATAACTTTGTGGGGGAAAAAAAGGATAGACCTGCCGCTCCCTGAATTCTCCTGAAATTGCATATATTTGCATTTTAAATGAGTTTTAGATCAACTGCACAAAAAAGCTATAAGATCTACCCAAAACGACCATGACTGGGTCAAACTGGCCGCTTGTAATTTGCACGTGATCATCATGTTTATGAATTTATGACGTGTTGGTCATGTCATTTCCTTCGCGAAGTTCGTTGCTCTGTCCTAGAAACACACTAGTTTCCTCCAGTGCAGAGAAATGGTCTAAACTTGATTTTTGATTATTTCCAACATGTCTGGTTACAGATGCTGTTTCAGACACACCATGACTACCACTGAGGCTTTGTAGTATTTACAGGCATTGGACAGTAGCCATGTTAAATTGTTTGAAAAATAGTATTAAAGTTGTTAAAAAGGTTCATTTTGGAGGCAGTTTCTTAACAGACATACTAACATATGTAATGCATTAATATCTCAATTGGGTATTTATCTTGACAGAATAAAGAGTTTAAAAACCGTGGGCGGTCATTCTCGTAGTTTTTGAGTTCCGGCCGTTGTTTGGAACTGTTTCAATGGTTATTTTCAGTTCTTTTTTTACATTTCACGTTTAATAGGCCTTGTCACATTTGTTAGATTAGCAATATGTGTTCTCCGTTTTGTTTTTCAGGTAATATTTTCACTTTTTCAATTTTGCTATTCCAAGTTCAATCAACCATGTCTCTCTAAAGTTTAGATTGTTTAAAAATAGTATTATAGTTGTTAAAATGTTAATTTTGGTGTCAGTCGTTTCCTGAAAGACATACACATATGCAATGCATTAATATCTCAATTGGGTATTTGTCTTGACAGAATATAGAGTTTAAAAACTGGCTGTCAATTTGACTGCCAATGGTTGTTTTAGGTAGGAGTGAAATCCCGGTCGTTTTAGTGTTAAGAAACGGGTTATGTATTTTAACGCAACATCAAACTATATCGATATAAACGGTTTTGTCTCATCCTATATCTTATATATCGATATAATGTAAAAAGTTGATGTATTGCCCAGCCCTATAGGGAATGCTTGCTTAGTTCTGGGAGATTTACTCATTTGTACTTCAGGACCACATATTATTCCCTCACGACAAAGAGAGGTACAGAGTTAAAGGCATTTTGATAGAGTGGGCATATCGACTATGTTGGGCTCCAACTCATGACCTTCCTGCTATAAACAATTTCTCTACCTCTATTAGAGAGCAAATCTAAAGTACATATATGCAACTATTTCTGCATCTATATATTCGTCTCTAAAAGAACAGTGAGTGACAAATAAAAATGTGGGATTACTCACTGCCAGGCTCTATCGCTGCAGAGATGAGTGACTGGGCTTCCCGGACTCTCTTCATGGCTTCCTCCATCTCCTTGTTGGATGCGTCAGCCTTCAACCCTGGGTTCAGGTTCAGTCCGGCTGCCATGGGATTCAACCTACAAAAAGGATCGGTGAATTTCACCACTGTCTTGACAGCAGTTGATGTCCTCACATTGTGTGTATCAGAGGAGTGGAGTCATTGTACAGATACTTACTTAGGGTCCATAGACTGCATGAGCTTCAGGAAGTCAGCAGAGAGAGCCTGAAAGGAAGAGGCAGGAGATTCTTTTTTTGTTTGTTTTAGATGTGTTGAAACAAACCCTGCAGTTATGTACACAACTTGGGATGCCCAAGAATAACCAGGGTTCACTGTCAAGTATGGAATTTTATTTTAATAATTTCCAGGTCTGGATAAGTATGGACAAAAATAAGAGTATGGAAAAATATTGTGTTTCCAGACTATTGCCCCTATTCTGTTTTCTAAAATATAAAATTCAGAATTTCTAAAAATAAATTGATCATACAAGCAAGGTGTTTTTCATGGCGTTTGGACCAGGCAGGCAGCCAGCACAGCCAAAATCTTTACCACTGTGTGAGAGAGCGCAGTCCAGAGTGAGCTTGATGTTGCTGAAAACAAGGCAAGAAGTATGGCGTGCGACTGAACGCACACTCTTACGTGAAGCTGCGTCTACGCCTGTACGTCACAGCCTGCAAAACAGCTGTTCCCCATGCCCCAAGTGCCTTATAACTACCAAAACTCAACTCACTTTCAGTTCTTATTTATAGAAGAGACTAAAAAATATCGGGGGAACAATAATGTGATACTATTTATTCAGTTAGTTAAGGGAAAATAATACGAGTATAGTTAGCACCGCTTAGTCTACTTCCTCTTTGGGCAGAGATGACTGACAGTGGAACATCATCCAAGTTTCTGCATAGGTGTGGACTGAACGGCCACAATGGGTAAATGCAAGTTTTCCAAGGGATTGCTTGACATTCCAAATATAAAGCCTGGTTGGCTGCGACTGAAAAATCTACCAAGGAGTCTGGAAATTTGAGTCTGGGAAAGTATGGGAATTTGAAATAGAAAATGTGTAGGAACCCTGAATAACTGACATACCATGACATTAGCCTTTTCAATGACATATAATGGATTCGACAAGTATTGCTACCACTCAGTCTTGCTGTGAACAGATGTTCAGCAGTGTTTAAGACTTGTCCCTTAACATATACAAATGCTGATATTTCTAAAAGCTCATTGAATTATTTGTGATTTTAAAACTAATTTTTATTTGGACTTCCAATTTTTCTACTGAAACCTACATCAGCAAACTCATCAGGTCATTTCTTGTAAGTTAATCAAAGAAATGGTATCACCAGTGGGCCAGACATTAAGTTGTAAGATTCAATATTTTTTGTACACACTTGTTTTGCTATAGTTAAATCAAGATGCTAAATGAAGTTTTCCGAAGTAAAGCATTCTTTGAGCTTCCTACAGACTGTGTGATTGTAGCAATCATATAAGTTTATTGCAGGCCACACTGTGCGATATGGATCTAATAAACTTGGGTACAACATCAAGTTTGATGTATGTAGACTGTATGATGATAACGCCTACTGAATCACAGGCTACAACGCAAGTCCATAAAAATGTCATCAGCGTGCGTGCCACATCAGCGCGTGTAATCCATCTACACTGCTGGTAGAACAACATGATGCCAAGCAGGAATCGAGTCCTTTAAATAGTCGCCGCAGCTCGTTTTGTTAGTTCGTTTTGTTGAATCCATCGCATTTGGGTCACAGATGCTAACAGTCTGTTTGCATTTAGCACCAGCAAAGATTCTGTGTCGCTTGATCAGTGCGTCATTTCGTGCTGCATTTCTGTTGATTGGTTAGTAGATGTGGGTCGTAGCTGCAGTCACATTGTGAGTAGGGGTGTAAGAAAATACCAATACACTCGAGTATCACAATATTATCTTTTGTGATACTGTATCGATTCTCAAAACCACTATATCGATTTTTGATTGTTTACATGTAAAGTTTGTGACAAACATTTTGTGTTGTGTGTAACCCCATGACTGCTAGATAGCAGTGTTGTTATCTTCAGCCATTTGACTCTTCCGCTCCAACGCAAACTGAGACAGGAAGTAGCATAAGCACAAACAACAAAGGTCTATTAAACTGCAATATATCGCCTTTCTTACAGTATTACAGTATCGCAATATATTGAATCGTAACCCCTGTATCGTGATACATATCGTATCGCCAGAATCTCGCCAATAAACAACCGTAATTGTGCGATGGTCATCCTACATTTCTAACACTGTCAGACTTTTGCCCCAGGTTATCTCCAGTCACAAGACCGTAATATCTGCCGTCGTTACAATGCAACGTAGAACCACCGTTTTGGAGCCACGACCAAAGATATCGCCACGTTTAGTCATCTTTCGTCTGATACGGCCCAACTCGCACAGTCTGTAGGAGGCTTTAAACCTTGCAGGCCAGAACTCTCATCAGTCATCTGGTTTGTAAAACTAGCTGATACTAATCATTTGTTAAATGAGTGAATGCGTATAAATAGGCATTCCCTTAAACAGCTTATTCAGATCTTTACCTGGGGGTTCATGTTGGGTCCAGGCATTCCCATGGCAGCCATTTGCTCCATGTTTGGACCTCCAAGACCTCCAAAAGGTGTCCCTCCCATCTAAAACATCAGACAGTGACACTTGAAAGTTTAGTTCAACAGACTGCAGAACATGACAGCACTACTATGGCTGAGGGTTACATAACCTTTGGCTCACCCAGTTAAAATGTAAAACAATTCTTGTTTCTAAGAAAAGAACTGTTAGTAAAAGCATCCTCCTGATTATCAAATTCCCCTTCAGGGATTTTAAATATTTATCTTATATGGTATATGGTTTGAAGACAGTGGCACTGACAAAAAGACAGGAGGCAGAGCTGGAGGTGACAGAGTTGAAGATGCTAAGACTTTCACTGGGAGTGACGAAGAAGGACAGCATTAGGAATGAGTATATTAGAGGGACTGCTCAGGTTGGACGGCTTGGAGACAAAGCAAGAGAGGCAAGATTGAGATGGTTTGGACATGTGTGGAGGAGAGATGCTGGGTATATTGGGAGAAGGATGCTGAATATGGAGCTGCAAGGGAACAGAAAAAGCAGAAGGCCAAAGAGGTTTATGGATGTGGTGAGAATGGACATGCAGATGGCTGGTGTGACAGAGGAAGATGCAGAGGACAAGAAGAGATGGAAACGGATGATCTGCTGTGGCGACTCCTAATGGGAGCAGCCGAAAGTAGTAGTATCTTATATGGCAAATGTTGGCTGTAGTTGGCTGCCTTTCCATTCCAATATGAGACCCTACTAGATAAGCGCCATGAAAATGTAAGAGTTTGCCCCTTGTAAAACCATTTCAACAGAAATTAACACTAAAATAACATGGATCACTTCCATATCTTGAACGTAAATTATGAAATGTACATTCGGGTTACAACTGTAAATTAATATTCTGTATGTTAATTTGTAGTTAACATTCTGTACAAATTAAGTCTCATAAATAAAGCCCATTTTTTAATACCCCTAGTTAAGCATCACCTCAGGAGATGGCACCAAATGGGAGTTTTTGGACCCACTGGGTCAAGATAACTGGTTAACATTGCGGATTAGTGAAAGGCAATATTCAGAATAAGCATTACATCACCAATTGCCACATTTAACCTCTTACATCAGACATGGGCAACCGGTGGCCCATGGGCTGCATTTGGCCCTGGTCCTCATTGACCCCGCGGGTCTATTACAACAGAATTGTTGGTTTCACAGGCGTTGTAAGCAAATGGGCCATTTGACCACATTTGAACTGGATTCCAATTTTTCAGTATGCCCCGCAGGTCAATTTCAATAAAACTGTTGGTTTCACAGGCGTTGGAAGCAAGTGGGCCATTTGACCCGAATCCCAATTGTAATTATACTGTCCACTGATAGAGGGCGCTCCCTCAAACACAAAGACACCTGTAGCCGAGCAACTGCTTGCACATACAATTGTTACAATCGACTCTGTGCATAACTGTAGTCCACTGACTTCCGGTTTCTACTGCAGCGGTCATACCAGTTTCCTGTTCGTTGGCGTGTGCTATTGACAGTTCTCCATTTTCATTTCTGCTATCCTCCATCTTATGGGTAAACACCTGCCACAAGGAGTCAGAATAATGTACAGAAGCGACAGACAACTCCTGAACATCAACAGATTCAGGGCTAAAAGCAGAACCACCACCATATCCATCATGGAGCTGCAGTATGCCGATGACAATGCCCTCGTGGCCCATTCAGAAGAGGACCTACAGTGCATTCTGGATGCTTTTGCCAAAGCATACAAGCAGCTTGGTCTGGCCCTTAACATAAAAAAGACCCAGATCCTCTATCAGCCACCACCCAACACAAATAACCCTAGTCCACCCCACAACTATCTCTGTTGACAAAACCAGACTGGAAAATGTGGACCACTTTACATACCTCAGAAGCCTCCTATCCTCTAAAGCTAATATTGATGAGGAAATACACCACCGCCTCAGTTGTGCCATTGGGGTTTTCTCAAGACTGAGGCAAAGGGTCTTTGAAAACCGCGACCTCCAGGCCAGAACGAAAATTCTGGTCTACAAAGCGATAGTGCTGCCCACCCTACTGTATGGATCAGAATCCTGGACCACATACAGCAGGCACCTGAAGGCACTAGGGGCACATCATCAGAGGTGCCTCCGAAAAATCCTCAAGATTACCTGGGAAGATAGACGCACCAACACCAGCGTCCTGGAGGAGGCCAACACTCCTGCTATCACTGCCACCGTCACCCAACACCAGCTCAGATGGACTGGCCATGTCATCTGTATGCCTGACTCTCGCCTTCCAAAACAAGTCCTATACTCCCAGCTTCTCGCAGGACAACGTGCCCCAGATGGTCAAAAGAAAAGGTATAAGGATAACATCCAAACCAACATCAAAAAATGCCACATAGACCCTAAGACCTTGGAGGACACAGCAACCAACAGGGCGACCTGGAGAAAACTTGTCCAGGAAGGAGCTGCACTTTATAATAATGATCTCCGACGTGCTGCAGGAGACAAGCGCAGACTCAAAAAGGAGGGAGTTTCCACCAAAAAGGCCCAAACCAATCCCAAGATTACCATCGCCCACCCCTGCCCACACTACACCAAAATATGCGGCTCCAGGATCGGCCTCTTTGCCCACCTGAAGACCCACAAGGACCAAGAAGGAGGACAGTCATACTCGACCCCGAGTGACCGCCGACTGACAGTGGTATATTTTTTGTGATGCCTCCACGATTTACCATGGATAAATGTCAACAACATGCACAGAATTGTCGACAAACTTTCACCTGCACCTAGGATACTCATCCTCATTATGAGGATGAGGATACTCATGCTCATAATTGTGGACGTAACTTGATATGTACAATCTGAAACTTTTCACTCGTTTGCTGGTAGGTGCAGGTGAAACTTTGTCGACAACTCTGTGCATGTCGTTGACAGTCCATCCATCCATCCATCCATTATCCAAGCCGCTTATCCCAATCGGGATCATGGGATGCTGTCATTGACATTTATCCATGGTAAATCTTGCAGGCATCGCGAAAAATATGCCACTGTCAATAGCACATGCCAACAAACAGGAAACTGGTATGACCGCTGCAGTAGAAACCAGAAGTCAGTAGACTACAGTTATGCAGAGCCAATTGTACACATGGTCTCATCTTGGTCTTGGCAGGCCTCTTCTGCGATGACACGCAACGAGGAGAGACATGAGCGGCAAAAAAAAAACCCTTGACACAAAAACCCATGTCTTCAGGCAAGATGGAACAGAATATCTTTTTACGGAATTCAAAGGCAAACCGATGTGTTTAGTGTGCCTGAAAACAAAATTAGCCATTAAGGATTTCAACTTGGGTTGCCAGTACAACACCGCACACAAAGACAAATATGGCATGTACATCGGCGGTGCCAGAGCTGCTATCATTGCTGTCCTCTAGGAAAAATACACTGACATCCAAGCCTTTTACCGAAATCCCGTCTACACGGGAGTCCTCTCAAGGTGTCTTACATTGTTTCCCTTGAGCTTGGTAAAGCAAAGAAACCCTTGTCAGATGGTGAAACAGTGAAGCTATGTGCAGTAGAGCTGGCTAAAGCTTTCGGAGATGATAACATGGCTAAGAACTTTGAAACTGTCTCTCTGTCCCATCACACAGTGACATGAAGAATTTTTGAAATTCAAACTCATGTCAAGGGAAAGCCAAAACAAGTCATTTATAACTGCAAGTACTTCTCCTTAGCGTTGGAGAGTACAGATGTGATGGATGTTAGCCAGCTTCTCATTTACAAAAGAGCCATTGACAGTTCATTTGAAATGCACGAGTTATTGAAATTGTCTTTGTATGACACTACCAAGGTCAAGGCTATTTTCAGTGCCGTTAAAAGTGTTGTAAGTGAGCATGGGAGCTTTAAACAAGCTTTCAGCTGTTGTTACCGATGGCAAACAGTCAATGCGAGGAAGACGCACTAGATTCGCCGGGCTCCTCCAACAGAGCGACATTGACTGTCCAATATTGCACTGCATCGTATGTCAGGTGGGTAACGTTACTGCTAGCTTACTATTAATATATGGTTATGAATGTGGGTTTTCTATGTGAGAATTTTTATCATAGGCTAAATCCTATTTCATTTTGATCTTACAAGGGACCCTCTTTTTTGATGAAGTGAGTGCCGATTATGGGGATTTACAGATGCACACTGAGATCAGTTGGATGAGCCGCAGGAAGTGCTTGGAGAGGTGTTTTTGTGCTGCGCACTGAAATCCCAGTGTTCTTGGAGGACCGCAATTGATGTGACTCAAGCGCTTACTGCAGTAAACTCAGGGGTACAGATTTTCTCTGCGACATGGCCTTCCTTGCGAATATTACCTCGCATCTTAATATGCAGTTGCAGGGAAGAGGCCAAACTGTGTCGGAGCTCTATGCACACATGAACGCATTTAAGCGTAAGTTAGCCTCATTCGAATAAGGCTTTTCATCTGACCATCCAAGTTTAGCACACTTTCCCACCTGTGAAATGTGCAGATGTCCCCAAATGTGAGAAAATATTTCTCAAGTGCAAAGCAGACAGAGACACTGCAGCAGCCGTTCAAGGAACACTTTCAAGATTTCCACGCCATGCAGCCACGAATTGCGTTGTTCACTGACCCCCTCTCTCCTACTGTCAGTGAGCAACCCCCAGAGTTGCAGCTTGAACTCTGCGAACTACGGTCAGACCACTGCTTTCAAGCAAAGCACAACGAGAGAGAAATTTCATTTTGGACACTACTACCCGAGTCCTGCTTTCCACTCATCTCATCATCAGCTGCTTCTCTGGGGTCAGGTCACAGTGGCAGCAAGCTAAGTATGGCACTCCAGCCATCCCTCTCCCCAGCAATGCCCTCCAGCTCCTCCTGGAGGATCCAAAGGTGTTCTCAGGCCATACTGGACACGTAATCCCTCCAGCCAGCTTTGAGTCTATCTCGGGGTCTCCTCCCAGTTGGACGTGCCCGAAAAACCGCCAAAGGAAGGGGCCCAGGAGGCATCTTGATCAGATGCCCGAACCACCTCAACTGGCTCCTTCCAACGTGAAGGAGCAGTGGCTCCACTCCGAGCTCCCTCCGGATGTCCGAGCTCCTCACCCTATTGCTAAAGCCTCCTACAGACTGTGCGATTTTAGCAATCCTATAAGTTTATTGCAAGCCACACTGTGCAATATAGATCTAATAAACTTGGGTACATCATCAAATTTGAAAGTTTGATGTATGCAGACTGTACAATAACACCTAATGAATTGCAGGCTACGACACAAGTCCATAAAAACGTCATCAACGTGCATGCCACATCAGCGTGCATAATCAATCTACGCCGCTGGTATAGCAACATGACGCCAAGCAGGAATTGAGTTCTTTCAATAGTTGCTGCAGCTCGTTTTGTTAAATCCATCACATTTGGGTCACAGATGCTAACTGTCTGTTTGCGTTTAGCGCCAGCAAAGATTCTGTGTTGCGTTGATCAGTGCGTCATTTCGTGCTGCATTTCTATTGGCTGGTAAGTAGACGTAGGTCATAACAGCAGTCACATTGTGAGATAGTCATCCTAAATTTCTGACAGTGTCATGACTTTTGTCCCCTTTTGTATCTGTTTAAGTGGAAGAGTACTGCTGGCGTCGTGTGCGGCTGCCGCTTCTCCCTCTCATGGCCCCCCCTTCCCATCCACCCTTGTATGTCTGTGTTATTTTTATCTGTTGTCTTGTTTCACCGCCATTTTTTGTAAAGCGACTTTGAGTGTTAGAAAAGCACTATATAAGTTTTATTTATTATCATTATTATTATTAAGATCGTAATAACGGCCATCTTTTTTACCTGTCTCACAGTGCGATGTAGGACCACTGTTTTGGAGCCACGACCAAAGATATCGCCACGTTTAGTCATCATTCCTCTGAGACGGCCCAAATCGCACAGTCTGTAGAAGGCTTAAGGCTGAGCCCAGACACCCTACGAAGGAAACTCATTTCAGCTGCTTGTATCTGCGATCTCATCCTTTTGGTCACTACCCAAAGCTCATGACCATAGGTGAGGGTTGGAACGAAGATTGACTGGTAAATCGAGAGCTTTGCCTTCCGTCTCAGCTCCCTGCTGATGCTGTACCAATCCACCTTTCCACTTTCATTTTCCACTCCTCAGGGATTTTGCAATGTCAATGGCCAGCATGTTTGGGAGCATTTACACCTGTGAGACCAGCTTCTCAACAATGAAGTACACCAAGTCAAAAGAGAGAAACAGGCTGACAGGTGAAACTGTTCCAGCTCATGCAGATTGGATGCACAAACATTGACATTCAGTCTATCAAGATCAAGATGGCTGCCGCAAGGCTTGCCCCGATTTCTGCTCTGCTGCTGTGTCTTGTACTTTTGTCTATGTTTTATGTCAGAAAACCATCATGTCTATGGAAATACAACCGTAAGGAGTTGCTGTACATCAGGAGGACTACATTTGGCAATTTGGGACTATCTGCCAACATTCCAGAGGATATATTGGTTGTAAAGAACACTGGATTGCCACCCTAGGGAAATACACCTAGCACAGGGAGACAGAGAACAGGTGTGCTTCTTCAGGTTCAGGAGACGGCCCTATCGGCCCCCACTACCAGCACTGGTTTTATCCAACGTGCGAGCCCTCAAAAATAAAATGGATGAACTTTTTTTTTTGAATAATCTTTTTATTTGGAGATGTTAACAGGTGCAAAATACAATAGGCATGAAATTAGACTATCTCCATTTTTCCTTTTTCTTTTACACGAACACCCCAACCACCCACCCTTCCCACCCACCAAAACATGGGGTGCACCCGCCTAGAGAAGCAGAAAAAGAAAATAAGATAATAACACATACACAGTAATAATAAAAGATACATTTACATGTGAAAGAGGTCACATTTAGCCATGTTCAATGTCACTGTGTACATACATATTCACAGTCATACATGCCTGCATCAGTCCAAGGCAGAAACAATTTCGATACAATTTAAATACAATATCCACAATATCCCTAGAATATACAATCCTTGGTAACTGGTATATAAGAAAAAAAATAAAGATATGGGGAAGGAAAAATAAATGAATATGTTTAAACACTTCTATTTGTGAAATGTTATATAGGCCTACACTAAATATCTTAGGTCATCAGGCAAAGTTTTTAGTTTGCTAAGATATGTCAAAATTGGACCCCAGATGGAGAAAAAATTGTCACTGGACCCCCTAAGAGTGTACTTAATCTTCTCTAACTGTATGAAATACATCAGATCACTCAACTACATAGACACTTTAGGTAGGTGTTTTTATTTCCAATGTAATAAAATTCTTCTGCGAGCAAGCAGTGTCGTGAAAGCAATGATGGGTTTATGGCTTTTCCTCATTATAGAGTGCTCCCCACCTGTGATTCCAAATATAGCTGCTACTGCATTGGGTTGGAAATCAATATCAAGTGCTTCCGACAGCGATTTAAAAACCATAGACCAGTAAGTTGTCAGAGCCCAGCATGACCAAAACATATGGGTTAAGTTGGCAGGGGTGTTATGGCACCTGTCACAACTTGTGTCTGAATTAGGGTAAATCTTAGCTAGTCTTGCTTTAGAAAAATTAGCACGATGTAGGACTTTGAACTGTATTATACTTAAGTCTTGCACAGGAAGTACTATCATTTACTTTTTGTAAAGCACAGTTCCAGTTGTCCTCATCCATGTCCTCTCCAAGCTCGGCTGCCCGTCTGCCCTAATCTTAGCAAGAGTTATGTTTTTAAGAGAAGCTATACAATCATGTATCCTTGAAATTAGTTCTTTAGAATTAAAAGGGATCTCTAGCATACCATCTAAACCTGAGACTGAAGATAAGTTTGGAAAGTTGGGGTCATGGCTCTGAAGGAAGTGGCGGACTTGAAAATATCGAAATAAGCTAGACCGAGGGAGCCCAAATTTGTGTGATAAGTCATCAAAGCTTGCAAATACACCGTTTATATACATATCTTTAAATTTAGAAATACCTTGTCTTTGCCAAAAAGAGAATGCAGAGTCTTCAAATTTAGAAATACCTTGTCTTTGCCGAAAAGAGAATGCAGAGTCTAATCTAGCTGGGGGGAAAAGTTGCTTATTGCATATAGGACTCATGCTAAGACTATGTTTGAACCCAAAGTTCCATCTAAATTGAAACCATATCATGACGTCTGGGTTGTTAGTAAAGTGTGTAATAGAAAGAGGAGAGCTGGAAGTGACCAGGGCTGTGAGAGATGATAAGATACAAGATGTAGCCTCAAAGTCACATCAGTCTGCATCTGGCAAGTGAAGCAAATACATAAGCTCAGGGGAAGGGGCAGTAGAGTACAGAGCATTCACTGTATCTATAGATTTAATGAGCTGGTCCCGTTTAAGCCTTTGCATCTTATTGAATCTAGCTGAATAGGACATAATTTCGCCCCTGATTACAGCTTTCAATGTTTCCCAAAGCAACAATGGGGAAATATCTTTTTTATTGAGTTCGATAGTCATCAATTTTTTTTAGATATCAATACACAAAAGGCTTTATCAGCCAATAAAGTTTTGTCTAATTTCCAAGGAGAGCGTTCCAAATTGTTAAGAGGAAATGTGATATCTAGTAACACAGGGGCATGACCTGATTCGATTATAGTCATATATTCAGTTTTAGTGACATAGGGGAGAAGCGTTCTATCAATGAAGAAATAGTCTATTCTACTATACGATTGATGAACTGGGGAAAAGAAGGAGAAGGACTGATTTTGTGGAAATAAGGAACACCAAGGGTCGACACCTCCTATCCGACCCATAAAGAGTGACAGTAATTTGGCTATTTTTGAAGGGGTTGTGGATTTAGGATTAGAACGGTCTAGTACTGGATTAATTACACAGTTCAGATCACCACCAAAGATCAATTGTTGTGAGTTCAAATCTGGTATTAATGACATGACTCTTTTTATAAATGTATCATCATCCCAATTTGGGGCGTAAACATTAACCAAAATGACCGGTTTGTGGAAAAGGAACCCAGACACCATAACATAGCGTCCCTGTGGATCTGAAATAACAGTGGATGCACTAAACTGAATTTTTTATGTATCAATATAGCTGTTCCACGTGTTCTGGAATTTAAATTCGAGTGAAACACATGTCCCACCCAACCTTTTCTTAGTCTGACTTGATCTTTAACTAACAGGTGAGTTTCTTGAAGAAATGCAATTTCACAATTTAAATATTTATGGTGATTGAATATTCTAGCTCTTTTTACAGGCCCGTTGAAACCTTTTACATTCCAGCTGATGAACCATACACCAGCCTTACTAGTTCTATTTTCCATATTTAGCCAGGAATGGTAGAGTAGCAGTGATGACAGTGACAAGATAAATAAGTGGTTGTAGTAGAATGCACAGCCTCATGAGTAACCTCTCTAAGAAAAACAAAAGAAAATACACATTGTAAAAAAAAAAACTAGGGGTGCCCCTTCCCATAACCCTGTCCCTCATCCCAAACACGAACGAAACTAAAAGTGAGCCTATACTTGTTCCTCTCTCTGAGGCAAGCTGCAGGCTACATAGCCCTATTCCCAAGTCCTTCCGGTAATACAACCTGACTCTTTCAACAAAGAAGGCTCCCAGCAATGAAATATTAAGAGCTTATCATACTCAAGGAAAAAAGTAAATTAAAGATTGAACCGAACAACATCTGTAGGCCAGGTGAACAATCAATATACGTATGAAGGCACCACCAATGATGGCAATACAAAAAAGAAAAGAAAAGAGAGAAAAAAGGGGGTAGACGACGTCTCTATAATGAGTAAGCTGAACAGAAATGAGTTAACGTAGCCCAGCAATAATACCATACCTTCAGTCCCAGGGCTGTTGAGAGGGTGAGTTCAAATGGTAAACATAGCCCTACCCATTTTCAAATCAGTCCAGGTAATCAACAGTCTCCAACCAGTGTGGGTCAAAACAGCCGTTTTGCTAGCCTACTTTTTAAGCTATCTTCTGATCGTAAAACTTCTGAGCTTCATCAGGGGAGTCAAAGGTGTGCTAGTCGTCTCCGTACATCACGCACAGCCGGGCCGGGTACAGTAAGTGGAACCACACGTTCTTTTGGTACAGAGCTTGTTTGATGCCGTTAAATGCGGCTTGCTTTTTAGCGAGTGCCGTGCTGAGGTCTTGATAAACCTTTATAACTGCTCCTTGGTACTTCAGCTCGTGATTCCTGGCCCAGCGCAATGCAGCTTCCTTCTGCTGGAATCTGGAAAAGCAAACCAGGAACATAAGGGGGGGGATGTTCCTCGGCCGGATTTGAAAGTCGGGGTCCGGTGTGCTCTCTCCAGCTCAGGCGGTGCAGAAAGAACATCAGGACCCATTATTTGCATCAGCATCTCCTACATGAACTTCACCGGATCTTTACCATCCTCACTGCCTTCAGGAATGTTCAGTACACGGAGATCGGCCCTCCGAGATTCTGGTTCTCGAGGTCGTCGATCCGGTCCTGCAAAGACAGGTTTTGGGTTCGGAGCGTTTTGATGGTGGACTCGGCTGCAGTTAAACGTTCAAAGTTGTTGCTGGTTACAGACTCCAGAGGTAAGGCGCTTTTGGAACGAGTTCACTGTCGCCTGCAAGGAGTCCAGTGAGGCTTGCAGGGGTTTAGTGGACTCTTGGATTAGGGAAGAAACAACATCCCTAAGTGACCACCTCTGCTTTTCGAATTCTGCAGACAGTTGATCCATGGAAATGAGCATATCAGCTGTGGTATCTCCGGTTTCTGTCGTTGTCGAAGGGTTGTTAGCAAACGCTGCTAGCTTCTCGACTGCATTCTTGGAAACGTTAGCATATGCACGGTTAGCATTAGCTGGAGTTTTGTCGACGCTACTTGCTGGTTTGGCACGTTTACAGTGGCTCATTTCGCAAAATATCGCTAAAGTAAGTCTTACGAGACCTTATTTGTCAAAGTCTCAAAGGAAAAGCTAGGTAAAACAAGTTTTGTCAAAAAGTAGACTGGGAGCCCTCAGCCATGCGTCCTCTACCTACATCGCATAACTGGAAGTCTCCAAAATGGATGAACTTTTGTCATCAACACAAACCGACATACTGCAGACTGCTCAGCCCTCTGCTTCACCAAGACATGGCTGGATCAATCGGTCCCTGATCAAGCGGTAACCCCCCCTGGCTTCACTATCTTCAGAGCTGACAGGTCAGTCAAACTATCTCACAAGTCAAAAGGCGGAGGCATTTGTCTCATGGTCAATCAGCGCTGGTGTAACAACACAACAATCCTTTGTCGCTACTGCACTTATGATACTGAATTCATCAGTTTGAAAAGCAGACCATATTGCCTTCCAAGAGAATTCGCTTCAATTGTAGTAGTTGCAGTTTACATTCCACGACAAGCTAACGCTAACACAGCCATTAGCAAACTGAAAACTCCAACCCTGACGCATCTGTCATCATGTTAGGTGATTTCAACCATATGAATCTTTCCCTTGAACTACCTAACTATGAGCAACAATACACTTTCCATAGCAGAGAAAACAAAACATTGGATCACTGCTACATCTCAATTTCAAATGCTTACTGTGCATTCCCGAGGGCTCCACTGGGGAAGTCAGACCACACTTTGTTACTCCTCATCACAAAATACAGAAAAAAGCTTAAATCCATCAAGAAAACATCAAAATCTGTCAGGTCCTGGTCTGTGGATGCCATTGAAACACTTCAAGGGTGTTTTGAATGCACTATCTGGGATATATTTAGAGCAGCTTGTGACTCCCTCGATGAACTCACTGACACAGTGACGTCATACATCAAGTTCTGTGAGGAAATGTGCATCCCTACCAAAACCGTGACATTGTACGTCAATAAAAAAAAAAAAACCTGGTTGGCCAAAGAATTACGTCTCCTACACAAAGAAAACTGGGCATACAAAAACGGAAACAGGGATCAGTACAGAACAGCCAAGTATAAGCTGCATGCTGCAATAAGAAAAGCAAAGTCCAGCTACGCAACAAAACACAAACAACAATTCTCTTCCAGTAACGCCAGAGCAATATGGAAAAAACTTAAGGAAATGACAGATTACAAAAAAACGCCCCTGCTCCCCTCCAGATAATGACCATAACCTCTCAGATAAATTAAATTAGTCATATGCAAGCCTTGAAAAACCTATTCCACCAGCCATCCCCCCTACTCCTACTCCAATGCCACCCTTCTGCATCCAGGAGGATGAGGAGAGCAACATTCAAGAAGCTGAACATTAGGAAAGCAGCCGGGCCAGACGGCATCAGTCCTGCTTTGTTGAGCCATTGTGTAGCACAATTGGCCCCAATATTTTACACCATATTTAACACCTCTCTAAGTCAATGTACAGTCCCACAGTGCTTCATACTTTCTACCATCATTCCTGTGCCAAAGTCCTCAAAGATCACCTGCCTCAATTACTTCAGACCAGTTGCCCTAACATCTGTGGTCATGAAAGCATTTAAGCGCAACATTTTGTCACACTTGAAATCTTGCACCTCCCCAATGATGGACCCATATCAATTTGCCTATCAAGCCAACCGGTCTGTTGAAAATGCAGTTAGCATAGCCTTACACCATGCCCTGCAACACCTGGAATCAGCAAACACCTACGCACGCATCCTGTTCACAGACTTTAGTTCCGCCTTCAACTCCATCAACCCACTCAAACTCTTTACCATACTCTTGGATATGAACATTGACCCAGCCATATGCCACTGGATTCGGAGCTTCCTGTGGAACAGGCCACAGAGAGTGAAGGTTAATAACCTACCCTTTTACCCTCAGTACAGGTGCTCCTCAGGGCTGTGTTCTCTCCCCGTCTCTTCTCACTTTACACCACCCACTTTACATCCACGGATAGCTATGCGAAAATTATAAAATAGGCAGACGACACAACCATTGTAGGCCTCATCTCCAACAATGATGAAACCCAGTACCGCACTGAAGTAGACCAAGCTGTCACTTGGTGCGCAAACAACAATCTTCTGCTTAATACAGCCAAAACCCAAGAACTCATTATTGACTTCCGAGCATGCCAAATCCTAAAACACCCATACAAATGAATGGAGACCCCATCACCACCACCGACTCGTTTACATTCCTTGGAACATACATCAGCAATAACCTGAAGCGGAAAATTAACACGGAACACATCATTGCAAAAGCTCAACGACTTTAGTTTCTGAGGCAGCTTAAAAAATACCGGGTTAAACATCAACTGCTCGTTCCGTTTTATTCATTATAGTCCATCATAATATCTTCTATTACAGTATGGTACAGCGGCACAGACAGTCAAACATGGAAAAAACTGCAGCGGATTGTCAACAAGGCATCCAAAATCATAGGCAACCCACTCCATTCAGTTGAATCTCTACATACTAACCAGATTGTTGAGCGAACAAGGAAGATCATCTCTGACGCCACACATCATGCTCATGACCTCTTCCAGCTCCTTCCCTCAGGGAGGTGCTACAGGTCACTGTCCACTAAGACTAAATGCTTCACAGTTTTTTTCCCCTAGCCATAAGGACTCTGAATTCCTCCCTATAGTCCCTTCCTCACATACCATTGGCATAAACACCGCCATTCACCTAACTGTTATACGTGATATGTTTATTGCTGTTATTGTGTAACTGTATTGTTCGTGACAATACGTGGAGTGTCTGTTGTTGTCCATGTATGTATTGTGCTGCAGAGTTTAAAGTGTACCAAAAACAAATTCCACCGGCTTTGGTCATGTGGCTAATAAAACAATCCATCTATGTATCTATTGTACGCCAGCAGCAGAGGCCACAGGTATCTCATTAAGAACTTCATACTGATCCACCTGTGGGTGAGTTTCAATGGCTTCATCCGTGTATGAATGTGTGTGAACGGGTGACTGTGAGGCATACATTGTAAAACAGCACTTTGAGTGGTTGGTAGACTAGAAAAGCCCTATATAAAGTGCAGCCCATTTGCCATTTTGAGCTAAATGCATGTTTATTTGAAACATGTCATGGAATGGAACTGCAGAGTAGAAATACACTACAAACATTAATATTAGTTGTTGCACTTAGTGTGAATGTTAACTTTTGTACCATTATTGAATGATGATTTTTGAGACCCCATTGTACTGAAATAATGGTATATCACTCAGGAATGTGAGGAATGTGTTTTGTTTCTGAGTTAAGCTCATTAAATAGAAATGTTGGTATAATAAACTTTGATTGTCAGTATATATTTTATTCTTTTCCTTAAACTAGAGGGTATCATTAGTTAATTGAGTGATGGGGTTACAGTATCCCATTGGTGGAAGTGCACGGCCACAATCTGGCCCTCTGATAGTGAGGAAAAATTTTTTGTGGCCCTCTCTATAATCAAAGTTGCCCATCCCTGTCTTACATAATAAATTAAATGTTAAATCACAGAAAGTTGAATCAGTTCATCTGGACTCGTTTATTGACAGAAAAGTTTCATCACTCATCTAAGTGACCTCTTTGTCTCCATTGCATATGAAACGATCATGAAACCGATTGTTTTCGGTCGTTATGCCACTGTATTGTTTATAGGAGTGGGGATACCTGCAGTCAGTTGAGACTGAAGAGGTCACTTAGATGAGTGATGAAACGTTTCTCTCAATAACTGTTGTGTCCAGATGAACTGATTCAACTTTGTGGTTTTCTTACCTGGATTATTGAGAATGCATAAAGACTTTGACTGTTAAAAGTTCTGATTCAACAACCAGTTGAATGATTTTGCGTGAGCCAATAACCAAAATATCAATTCAAGTCTGACCGTTGTCACAGTTCATTTAAAAACAGCAGTGTATCTTTGCCTCTAGCCACCTCCATATTAGTAGTGTTGCTTTTTAAAATGTCCTGCTTCGCCTGCCTGGTGTCAGCAGTTTCTTCATTGTCACCTTTTATTTTCTTACTTAAAGTGGCAGGTAACTGAGCTCAAATCTGTGTTTTGGGATACCCATACCCCAGGAAAACATATCAGTAACCACCCAGCCAATTCTGTATGATTAAAAATGTTGCGAAGTATATAAAACAAAGCTTCAAAAACGTGTAAAAATCTGCAGCATCCACTGGTTTCAGACTCTTGGGGCGTGGCACCAAAGGGAAGACGGCGACGTCACCAAGGAAGCCGGCCAAAAATTCAAGAAAGGAAAACGGGAAAAATACCCAAAAACGGTCTAACTCCGCAAATCAGTTCTATACATGGTTCAACACATTTTAACATGTCAACAGCAATACATCTCCCACATTTATAAAGTATTTTGAAGCAAATCTGTCAATTTGGTTACCCTGCTCTTTAAGTAAGTTCTTTAACACTAGAACAACCAAAGCCGTCATTTTGACGGTTTTGGATTTTCAAATTTAATAACTTTGCACAAAAAAAAAAGATACAGACCTGCCGCTCCACGAATGCTCCTAACACTGCATATATCTGCACAAAAGAAGTTATAAGATCTACATAAAACGACCACGAGCGGTCAAAAAGACCGTTTGTAATTTGCACATGATGGTGTGCGTCATGTCACTATTTATGGCGTGTGTTGGTCGCATAATTTCCTTCATGAAGTTCATTGCTCTGTCCTAGAAACACACTAGCATTCTCCAGTGCAGAGTAATAGTCTAAACTTGATTTTTGATTATTGTCAACATGTCTGGTTACAGACGCTGTTACAGCCGCACCATGACTACCACCGAGGCATCGCAGTATTTACAAGTGTTGGACAGCAGCCATTTTAAATTGTTTTAAAAATAGTATCAAAGTTGTTAAAATGTTAATCTTGGTGTCAGACGTTTCTTAACAGACACATTACACTAACATATGTAATGCATTAATATCTCAATTGGGTATTTATCTTGAAAACCGTGATCTTGACAACCCGTGGGCCTTTATTCTGACGGCCCATGGTCGTTCTAGTAGTTTTTAAGTTTCAGTCGTTGTTGGGGACTGTTTCAATGGTTAGTTTCAGTTCTTTTTTTAAATTTCACGTTTTATAGACCTTGTTACGTTTGTTAGATTAGCAATATGTATTTTCCATTTTATTTTTCAGATAATATTTTCACTTTTTAAATTTTGCTGTTCAAGTTCGACCATGTCTCTCTGAAGTTTAAATTGTTTAAAAATAGTATTATACTTGTTAAAATGTTAATTTTGGTGTCAGTCGTTTCCCAACAGACATACTAACATATGTAATGCATTAATATCTCAATTGGGTATTTATCTTGACAGAATATAGAGTTTAAAAACCGGCATCGTTTTGACAGCCCATGTTCGTTTTAGGTATGAGTGAAATCCCGGTCGTTCTAGTGTTAAATGCAAAGGATCACTGAGACAAGAGCAATTCCATCACCAAGGAAACTCCCAGTATTGATACGGTGTCAGCCTTGGGCACAATGTCAAAGACCCTTGATTTTCCTGGACAAATGTTCAGATTGGTGAGATAGCCAGCTTTGGTTTTGAAGACATAAATACAAACACTTACTGAAGCTAATGGATTGGGTGTCGGGAGGAGCCCTCCCCCAGGCATCATTCCCGCCACAGCATTGGCTGGGGCCAGCAGTGACAGAGCTTTTGATTCATCGGGGATAACTCCTGGAGAAGAACAAGGAAATCAGTGCAGGTTCCCATTCAACATTCACCACACTCAGACAAGACTCACAGACAAGCCACCTCACTAACTACCCTTACCACAAGAGATATGTGGCAAAAATAAATAAATAAATAAACAAACAGAAGAAAAAACATTACATTGTACTTTTTGTCTTGTCTGAAAAGGTTGATCCCTATCTCTCTTTTCTTCAAATTATGATTGTAGGACTAGCAGTTATGATTTCATTTTCACAATACACATTGTGGTCAACACTGCCAAGATTTTATCACCTGTACTTGTTTTTTAAGTCATGAACCAAACGTAAGCAAGCACAGCCGGCTGTCCAGTGGGGTGTGCTGTCAACTTTTCATTAGATGTTTTATGAACAAGCGACTCACGTCGGCTGCTTCGCTATAAAGCACACAAAAACATCGAGATACAGAAAACAAGATTCATAATTTGGGAGTAGACAGTGAGGTACAATTAATCACTTATGAGGCGTCACTTACCGTCACCAGTAAAATAACAGAAAAGGATCGAGTCACGTTCCCTTTTCTGGGCTTTTGCTGGTGGCTATTTAATACACGCTCATCGCAACACTTACACGGCGGGTACTTACAGTACAAATACAGTACAGCTAGTTTTTAGTTGACAGTAATGTGCTAAAAACAGCAAACATTTCAGAAACACTGAACAGGTTCTGTCAAATAAGGGTGACTGCCAGCAAAAGCCCTGATAGAAGCATGAATAATGGGCCCTATGAGAAAGAAATTAACCTCAGAACTAAACTTAAAAGGGACATTTTTTTTACAGGGGCAGTGATCCATGGTTGTGCAATCTGAAAGTAGGCTAGTTTTGAATCTGATAAGTTTCATTTTTATGGGGAGAGAGAAAGAGAGACACACACTCACGCACATACACACACAACAGAAAAGACACTTGAGAAACAGGATAAGGCTGCAGGAGACAAAACTGTTGGTGGCATTTTCAGCAGGGCCTGGTATATAGGGCTGGCTGAACCAGGAAAAACAACTGTAAAACACAACAACAAAAGAAACACCACCGTTAACGTGAGATTCACTCAACCCTTTCAGAGTCATGTGTGGAAAGGACTGATTTTGATAGGCATTTCACTGCAACGTCAGGCAGAGCCTTAAGACAGACTATTTTTACCTCCAATGTTAGTTAAAATTTGGGAACAGAGATGCACAGTGTACAGAATTAATACATCTGGGGCAAGATAAAGCCAAAAACACTTAGGCATGAGCGTTTACGGTCTTCCAGTGTATCTACTGGAAATGACTACCGATCGTGAAAATACACACCTTCCAAATCTGTTCTAGCATGCATAAGTCATCAGCTCATCTACCTTGCATGCTTTGTGTTTGGTACATGCCCACTGACTGACAGATCAAAAAAAAAAAAATCTTTCAAATCAACTAATCTCAGATTTGATGAGAGGTGAGTGCCCTGATAACTAATTTTGCTAAGAGTCACTGTGTGGCTAATCTTTTAATGAAAAGACGCCTTGAAAAGAGAGGAAAAGGTTAACATTTTACTACAGAGCAACAGTGAGAAGGGGCTTGTGAGCCTGGTGCCATAATTTTTTCTAATCTCCTGGTGGCAGCAGAGGACCGCTTACAGCCAGCAAGGAAGGGGGTCTCTGCAAATGACTACGGAAACCACAACACAAATAACAGAGAGAGAAGTTTACAAAAAACACCTGATTGCAAAACATGGGCACATATCAACCCTAAACTGCCAAACACAGCAAAGCATTTCTTAGCCAGAATCACTCATAATTACTCTGATAAGTGTTTGCAATTCTATCAAATAAACCTTTGCAGTTTAGTGCATGTTTATATGCAGCGACTAATGAGAAATAAATGAAACAGGGACCCACCTTCAGCAAATGGAACAACAATCAAGGCTCGGTCCACAAAGACGGTGTTCGTCAGGTGCTGGGACACTCCGACCGACTCAGGCTCATGGAACTTTACAAAACAGACACGTGAAGTCACAGGCAAGGGAGAGTCACTGGAAAAAAATACAAATATGTTGTGCAAAGAATACAAACAGGGACCCAAGACATACCTTCAAGTGGGATACCAGGGAAGGGTAAGGATCATCTCTCTGGTTATCTTTTTCAATAAATGCAAGCAAAAACTTCTCCAGCTACTCACTGGAATTGTGCTCTCACCTTAAAGTAAAATTTAAATCACTCAAACCACTTGGAAACTGGCTCAGACACCTCTATATACCAGCCTTCCTTGCAACTAGTTGCATATGAGTTACTAGAAAGTGTGATTATTTTATTTTTGCATTCACTATGGCTCTCGATAATGCCAAATGACTGAAGTGCGAAACATCATAGTCAAACTCCAACTCAATAGCAGTGTTCTAAAAACAGTTGCCAGGTGTAATTTTATGTATTAAAATTAGACAAAGGGAACACCCTTTAATTAGGAGACTACAACGCCTCTACAACATGTGCAAAAGAGGAACATCTGGGATGAAGGGAAGTGCATTAAAACGGTTAAATTTAATTCCCGTAACGCAGAACTCATCGAGGGGAGAATGTAACTTTAATTATTAATCACATGGCCAAAACAAAAGTCATTTCACACTTTCTATTTTAGCCTGTGACGTGTAGAGAACAAACAGACCCTGATTTGACTGGCGCTGCTGCTGCTTACATGCGCCAAAGCAGCAGCGGAAGGCCGCAAAAAAAAAAGGCCAGGCGGGCCGCGTACACCAACATTTTCTTTTCTTTAGCTTTTAATGATAAATTTCTGACTTCTGAGCCTTTATCTGACAGGAAACAGACAGACGGTAAAATGGGTTAAGAGAGTGACAGGGGTCACGCAGCAAAAAGTTCCGTGCCGGATCTGAACCCGGGTCGCTGTGATCGGGGCCTTATCCGCCATGGTGCGGAACCACTTTGACGGCCTTTAAGAAATGCGTGTATATGTGAAGTACTCACTCCGGAGGGAAGAGTTTGAGCTCTTCGATGTTCCCCAAGAAGCCGAACAGAGTCCTCATCTGCTCTGAGGAGGCACTCGGCGACACGTTGGTCACCTGGACCACACTCGTACTGGAGTTCATCCTTAGCAAGCTAGCTAGCTAGCAATTTTCTGCTAGCGGTGTTGCGTTAGCTTAATTCTAACACGGAGACGATTTAGCTAAGCTATGAAATGGTTTGATATTTTATCACGGCTTTAAGAAACGCTGGACGTCAGAAAAACTCACAAACGGACATCTTTCTGAATCGATACTGGGCGGCCAGAAGCCGAAACCACGAGCACGTACAAACAATGCCGCGGTCGGTGGTGTCGTAAAAAAAAAAAAGAAGCGCCCGGGTTCCGGAAGTAAAAGTCCCGTTTTTATTCTTCTTCATTCTCTTTTTAGGTTTATTGGCGGACGGCAAACAACAATTCAGTGCATTATCGCTACCAGCTGGAATGGAGTGTGGACCAGAATGTCTACGTCAAAAAAAAAAAAAAAAAAAAAACAACCCTCATATCTTCTCAATCAAAACTAGTTATTCTAAGATACTGAAATAAAATTCGATAACACTTATTTTCTGAGCTCTTTTGTAGAATTTCTATTAAGTCTAAGTTTACCTCTTCCTTTTGGAGGTTTTGAATCAGATTCCTTCTTTCTGCCTCATATCTCTGACAGTGTAGCATAACATCCCTTACAAAAAAGTAGTTTATTCAAGTGTGCTATTAGTATACCTATTTTAAACTAAAAATCATTGAGTACGCTTTCGGTTTAATTTTTAAGCACTTATCAGAGATATCCTAAACACAATTATACTTAAGTATACTTTGCTTATAATGACAAGTACACAGACAAGTTGATGTATATTTTGCCTTATATCAAGTATACTACTAGTACACTGATATTAGTATACATAGTAAATATACTGGGGAAATATACTTGAACTTTACTTAAGTTAATAAAATTAACTTCAAGTATACTTTTTTTGTAAGGAATACTCTAATATATCTTCTTGCCCACAGTAGTCGCGTCTGCCTGTATTGTTTGCCTTTTATGAACAGTGTACCGTTTAGTCCAGTGTTTCCAAATCTAAGTCTAGATATTGTCTCCTCTCTCCTGTTCCTTCCTGCACTCCTCATTTCTCCCACTTTCCTTTTAACTCCGTAAAACCATCGCCATTTCCTCTCTTCCTCCAATTGATTTTGCCACCTTTCCTCCAACCTCTGCTTAATGATACCGTAGCGAATTCGGAGGATGACGCAACCACAGGAACTGCCGCGGCCGGGAAGCGAACCTGTATCGCCCGCACCGCAGGAGACATCGCTAACCGCTCGACTAAAGACTCAGACCCACGAACCAGCGGCCAGCGTGTCTTCTTATCCATGCACGTTATAATACTCTTGATTTCTGTCTTGCTGAATCTAACTGCTAATTCAAGTCAAGTCAAGTCAATTTTATTTGTATAACCCAATATCACAAATTACAAATTGCTCAGTGGGCTTTAAAGCATCACAATATCCTGTCCTTAGCTCCTCGCATCGGATAAGGAACAACTCCCCAACAAACAAACAAAATCATTTAACAGGAAGAAAAAATAGGAAGAAACCTCAGGGGGAGCAACAGAGGAGGCATCTCTCCCAAAACGAACAACGTGCAATGGATGTTGTGTTTACACAATTTACAGAATACAACACTGAAAGAGGATAAAAGAATTATAATGGAATTATAAACTATATAATATGAAATATATATGAGGCATGGTGACACAGTGGTTAGCGCAGTTGCCTCAGAGTAAGAAGGTCTTGGGTTCGAGCCCCAGGGTAGTCCAACCTTGGGGACGACAAAGGTCGTTCTCTGTGTGGAGTTTGCATGTTCTCCCCGTGCCTGTGTGGGTTTCCTCCGGATGCTCCGGTTTCCTTCCTTCCACAGTCCAAAGACATGTATGCAGGTGAATCGGCCGTACTAAATTGTCCCTAGGTGTGTGTGTGTGTGTGTGTGTGTGTGTGTGTGTGTGTGTGTGTGTGTGTGTGTGTGTGTGTGTGTGTGTGTGTGTGTGTGTGTGTGTGTGTGTGTGTGTGTGTGTGAGAGAGATGGCCTGGCGGCCTGTCCAGGGTGTCTCCCCGCAATGACTGCTGGGATAGGCTCCAACATCACCGCGACCCTGAGAGCAGGCTAAGCGGTTTGGATAATGGATGGAAAAATGGAAATGGAAAAATTATATGGATTTAGAAGATACATAAACAGAAAATTTGACGAGGGGGATGCAGAGCAGTGTCCAGGTGGCAACCACCATCACCATGGAGACCTGGAAGGAGAACAGACTGCACGTGCACACAAGGGAGACTCCCCTTACATCATTCACATACACAGAAGAAGAGAAAGGAGAAGACATCATTCAGAGAGAGAAAAGACATGTGAGAGAAGAGAACAGTTTGCAAAAGTCAATAATCTATATGCTATGATCTCGTCGGCAGAGCAGTGCTTGGTTAATTCTTTTCTTTTCTTTTTTTTGTGGTTGACCCCCCCTTCCTCTCCCCAATGGTACCCGTCCAATTATCCCACTCTTCCGAGCCGTCCCGGTCGCTGCTCCACCCCCTCTGCCGATCCGGGAAGGGCTGCAGATTACCACATGCTTCCTCCGATACTTATTCAAGTACAGGTCCCTACATAATAAAAAGGCCTGTGCGAATCGATCCATATAGTAAGCCATTGCTATTTTGGCCGCTGGATTGCGGTTCTGACCCTTTAGTCGAGCGGTTAGCGATGCCTCCTGCGGTGCGGGCGACACGGGTTCGCTTCCCGGCCGCGGCACTTTCTGTGGTTGCGTCGTCCCCCGATTTCGCTACATTGGTGTCAGGAGTGATTTGCGACAGAAGGGTACCAGCAAGAGTTAAAGGGAAAGTTTACAAGATGGTTGTGAGACCAGCTATGTTATATGGTTTGGAGACAGTGGCACTGACGAAAAGACAGGAGGCGGAGCTGGAGGTGGCAGAGTTGAAGATGCTAAGATTTTCACTGGGAGTAACGAAGAAGGACAGGATTAGGAACGATTATATTAGAGGGACCGCTCAGGTTGGACGGTTTGGAGACAAAGCAAGAAAGGCAAGATTGAGATGGCTTGGACATGTGTGGAGGAGAGATGCTGAGTATATTGGGAGAAGGATGCTGAATATGGAGCTGCCAGGGAAGAGGAGAAGAGGAAGGCCAAAGAGGAGGTTTATGGATGTGGTGAGGGAAGACATGCAGGTGGCTGGTGTGACAGAGGAAGACGCAGAAGACAGGAAGAAATGGAAACGGACGATCCGCTGTGGCGACCCCTAACGGGAGCAGCCGAAAGTAGTAGTAGTAGGTGTCAGAAGTGGGATGGGGCGACCGTAAGGCCATCGGAAGCGTAGGCGCCCTGAGGCGTGAAGGAGCTGATATGCTTAAGTGCGAGGACAGTTTTACAAGTGCGAGGCAGTTTTACAGTGTTGAAACCAGTAAAGCCACACTCTGTTGAAGACGGGTTTATTGAAGATTCTTTTTGCTAGCTATCTGTCCAGCCTTGCTCAGACGCAGTTACGAGGACAGAATAATATGCAAACGTGTTTAGAGGCTGAATATAAAAAAAGTATGTTTGAGAAAGCACTAGTTCATATTTTTGGTGTTTAAAAATACAAAGCAAAGTGTTAACGTACGTATGAAACACTAATCATGTTCTAAGCCGTTTAAGTAGATAACTGGAAAGTGCACACGGCAGACTTATGACAGTAACGTAGTATATTTATTATTAAACTGTAACAACCTAGCTATCCAGAGTAGAGCGGAGTACCACGAGAACGCCCTGGTGGCGATTCTGCCTTATATACTCTTCAGGAACAACCAATAGATGACCTCCACCTTATTCAGTACCAATCACATTGATCTGTGTATATTCAAAACTAATAAAACCACACTGGTTAATATTCTGTGTTGGGAACACCACAATACGTTATGATATAAATGCACGTTGTCGTACCACGATCGTTGAGGAAAAAGCAACTGCAGTCAGTTTTCACTTCTCAAAGGTATTTCTACCGCCTGAGATTACACAGTGCAGGGTACACAACTAGCCACTAGAGGTCTTTATTACACAATTTACCACTATAGGTCTTTATTACACAACTCACCACTAGAGGTCTTTTTTTTTACACCGATATACCAAATACTATGATAACTGAAAAAATTTGTGGACATAAAAAAAAATAAGGAACGCTTCACGAATTTGCGTGTCATCCTTGCGCAGGGGCCATGCTAATCTTCTCTGTATCGTTCCAATTTTAGTATATGTATTGCCGAAGCAATACAACAGTGTCGGGAGTCTGGCGGCTATATATAGTCCGCTACCTACACAGGAATCCACGTAATGGTGTCAACTTGTAAAAGCATTCTGAAAACATGACAGTCAACGCCAAGCATAGCGAATGGGATTTCGATTGGTTTTAAATGTTTATGATGATTCTAAACTTATATGGTGTAACACTTTAGCTGTGTGAGAAAGCAGTGAGGAACTCTGGGAGTTATTGCGTCAGTCAGCCAGGATGTTTTCAACCGCTCTGGTGTGTGGTGGTGAGGAGACGCGAGGATTTGAATAAAGCTGCTCCCACGCTGTGGAGCGAGAAGGCAAATCACGTCTCACACAGCAGCAAGGACACCACCCTTCCCCCATAGTTCACTGCCTGACTGCTTCCGTTTCTCTGCCTCTAATCCTTTGAAAGCACAGAGAGGGGGCGAGAGAAAAAGTTACAACACACACGCACGCACACACACACACAATGCTGCTCCTTCCCTGTGTTTACTGTGAATTCAGACATGTAGACCATCAAACCAAGCACACAAACTAGGAAATGGATATAAAAAAGATATAAACTCTATGTATTTATGAATAATAATCCAATACTACTACTTTCGGCTGCTTCCGTTAGGGGTCACCACAGTGGATCATTCGTTTCCATTTCTTCCTGTCCTGTGTCTCCCTCTGTCACACCAGCCACCTGCATGTCCTCCCTCACCACATCCATAGAACTCCTCTTTGGCCTTCCTCTTTTCCTCTCCCCTGGCAGCTCAATATTTAGCATCCTTCTCCCAATATACTCAGCATCTCTCCTCCGCATATGTCCAAGCCATCTCAATCTTGCCTCTCTTGCTTTGTCTCCAAACCGTACCTGAGCTGTCCCTCTAATATACTCGTTCCTAATCATGTCCTTCTTCATTACTCCCAGTGAAAATCTTAACATCTTCAACTCTGCCACCTCCAGTTTCACCTGTCTTTTCGTCAGTGCCACTGTCTCCAAACCATATAACATAGCTGGTCTCACAACCATCTTGTAAACCTTCCCTTTAACTCTTGCTGGTACCCTTCTGTCACAAATCACTCCTGACACGCTTCTCCACTCCACCCTGCCTGTACTCTCTTCTTCACCTTTCTTCTGCGTTCCTGTTACTTTGGAGAGTTGACCCCAAGTATTTAAACTCATACGCCTTCGTCACCTCTACTCTCATCTCTACTCTCACCATTCCACTGTCCTCCCTATTGCTTACGCCTATGTATTCTGTTTTGCTCCTACTGACTTTCATTCCTCTTCTCTCCAGTGCATACCTCCACTTCTCCAGTCTTTCCTCAACTTGCACCCTACTCTTGCTACAGATCACAATGTCATCCGCAAACTTCATAGTCCACGGAGACTCCTGCCTGATCTCATCCGTCAACCTGTCCATCGCCATTGCAAACGAGAAAGGGCTCAGAGTCGATCTTTGATGTAATCCCACCTCCACCTTGAACCCATCTGTCATTCCAACTGCACATCTCACCACTGTCACGTTTGCCTCATACATATCCTGCACCACTCCTACATATGTCTCTGCAAAGACACAATGTTACTCCTTCTGGCCTTCTCTATACTTCTCCATCAACATTCTCAAAGTGCTATTTTGTGGCATGAACCCATACTACTGTTCGCTGATCGTCACCTTTCCTCTTAACCTAGCTTCATTTACTCTTTCCCATATTTTCATGCTGTGGCTGATCAACTTTATACCTCTGTAGTTGGTACGGTTCTGCACATCGCCCTTATTCTTAAAAATCAGTACCAGTATACTTCTTCTCCACTCCTCAGGCATCCTCTCACTTTCCAAGGTTGTGTTAAATATCTAGTTAAAAACTCTACTGCCATCTCTCCTAAACATCTCCATGCCTCTTCAGGTATGTCATCAGGACCAACTGCCTTTCTGCTCTTCATCCTCTTCGTAGCTTCCCTCACTTCTTCCTTGCTAATCCACCGCACTTCTTGATTCACTATCCCCACATCATCCAACCTTCTCTCTCTCATTTTCTTCATTCATCAGCCCCTCAAAGTACTCCTTCCACCTTCTCAGCACACTCTCCTCGCTTGTCAGCACATTTCCATCTCTATCCTTGATCGCCCTAACTTGCTGCACATCCTTCCCAGCTTGGTCCCTCTGTTTAGCCAATTGGTACAAGTCCTTTTCTCCTTCCTTAGTGTCTAAGCTGTCATACAACTCACCATACATCTTTTCCTTTGCATTTGCCACCTCTCTCTTCGCTTCACGCTGCATCTCCTTGTAGTCCTATCTACTTTCTTCATCTTTCTGACTATCCCACTTCTTTTTGCCAACCTCTTCCTTGATATATTTTGCTATACTTTCTCATTCCACCACCAAGTCTCATTGTCTTCTTTTCTCTGTCCTGATGACACACCAAGTACCTTCCTAGCTGTCTCCCTCACTATTTCTGCAGTGGTTGCCCAGCCATCCGGCAACTCTTCACTACCAGCTAGGGTCAGTGTTAACTCCTCCCTGAACTCCATACAACAGCCTTCCTTCTTCAACTTCCACCATTTGATCTTTGGTTCTGCCTTCACTCGCTTCCTCTTGGTCTCCAAAGTCATCCTGCAGACCACCATCATCTGATGCGGCCTAGTTACATTCTCCCCTGTCACCACTTTGCAGTCTCCAATCCATTTCTTTTTGATGCCAACATTTCAATTCATACCGGTGGCGGTCGTTGGTAACTCGGGCCTCGAACGATCTGGTATAGAAAATCTTATTTATGATCTGCATATTTGATTTGGGCGGCGCAGTGGTTAGCGCGGTCGCCTCACAGCAAGAAGATCCTGGGTTCAAGCCTCGGATCCAACCTTGTGGGTCGTCCCGGGTCGTCCTCTGTGTGAAGTTTGCATGTTCTCCTCGTGTCTGTGTGGGTTTCCTCCGGGGGCTCCGGTGTCCTCCCACAGTCCAAAGACGTGTAAGTCAGGTGAGTTGGCCGTACTAAATTGTGAGTGTCTCCCCGCCTGCCGCCCAATGCTGGAATAGGCTCCAGCATCCCCGCGACCCTGAGAGTAGGATAAGTGGTTCAGATAATGGATGAATGGATGGATATTTGATTTGGCAAAAGTTTTACGCCGATTGCCTTTTCTGACGCAACCCTCCCCATTTATCCGGGCTTTGGACTGGTACTAAGAATGCACTGGCTCGTGCATCCTCAGTGGTTGGGTTCCTAATAACAATAATATTATTATTACACAGAACTCGCTGAGAACTCGGGGTAGACCCAGAACTCTCTAGAGGGACTACATGTCCAACTGGCCTGGGATCACCTTGGGATTCCCCTGGGGGAGGGCGTTGTTGGGTAGAGGGACGTCTGGGGTGCCCTACTTAGCTTGCTGCCACCGCGACCCGACCCTGGAGAAGCGGCTGATGATGAGATAAGACGATTTCATATTATTTATTTAAAGGTGCCTTTTATGACACTCAAGGTCACCTTTGATTTGATGAAGTAAAACTTGTTTTCCGTCGATAACTGGCGGTAAAAGCATTCTTTGACATGTCCACCAACAAAGTAATCGTATGCCTTTAAAGACTTTTGTGCCTACATTGATTCTTTCGCAAATATACTTGGTGTGTCTATGAGGTATTGAGTCACACCCCTCCAGGCTCCAGCCGATGTTTGGCAACTTCGTGATATCACTTGTCCACTGAGCTTCAGCGACCATAAACGGATCGGGAAGTTTTTCTCCAGTGCTTAGCATAAGTTTCGACCCGTAATGCTTTCTGTCTTCCTTGCTTAGACCTTCAACATATTCTTGAGATTTCCATTTTCTCAAATATCTGACTTTTCTCCATTCAATTTTAAGTTTTACACGCTTTCGTCTGCGAGTTTCATAGGTAAGGACGCTGTTTCTTGGCCATGTTTTGCCACACGTTCTGCGCGCGCATCTTGTTTACAACGCAGCTTTTACGTCACGCGATAAGGGGTCTATGATCCGAATACATGTTATGAACAGCAAGTCCAGTCTTGGTGCAAAGCCTCTCAAGGCGCCGACCTATAGCCTTGAGCTGACGTAGTTCAGGTGTGTACCAGGGAGCAGTATGGGCAGATGAGACAAAAGTTTCAAGTGCAGAAGACAAAACATCATTTTAGTGGTCCATAAGATCAGGGAGTGAGGAAGTGGGAGCAGGAATCGGGTTCGAGGTAATTAAACTGCTGAGATAATCTGGATTAACATGTCTAGTGTTGCGGTATGATATGGTAAGATGCGCTCTTGATTTGCTGAGAAGTAGGTTGGTGTTGTTTAACACAGCTTTATGGTCACAGATGGGTAGTTCAGCAGAGGTGATGTTATATGGTGCAATGCCGGAACAACAAACTAAGTCAAGGATATGACCCTTGGTGTGGGTTGTAAAGTTGACATATTGCGTTAGATCAAAGCCATTGCTTTAAAAGCTGTAGTGAACATATCAGTGTTATCAAAATGAAAATATAAATCCCCTATCATGATTATATTCGGAGACATCGGTTAAAACTGTTGAGAGTTCAGTGATGAATATATTCGATGCCTTACGTGGACTGCATAGAGCAGCAGTAAAGATGGGGGTGGGTCCACAGAGTTTAACAGCCAGCAGTTCAAGGGAAGATTGATCAGGTAAAGAGAGATGGACACTTTGAAATAATCTGAGATCACCAAAATGTAACACCAGACAAACAGTACAGATAGTCGCTTTTTGTCTTGCTTGCTACAGGCACTGATGCTCCCTGACAATAGTAGGCCCAAAAACATAAACTTATAAGAGAAACAAGAAGCTCCTTGTGTACAAGAATAGAGCATCATTTATCCAAGATGGGTGCTCTGATCTACTGTTGTTGGTGTTGTTGTTGTTGTTGTTTTTTGGTCATATTTCTGGTTCCTTGGTCATTTGATTTTTATTTAACTTGTGTACTTCCGAGCATTGTGAGCAGCTGTGACAGAAACAATTTCCCTCGGGATACTTAAAGTTTTCTGAATATGTGCAAAATAAAGGCACCACAGGTGGCTCTGGAGGTTGGGTACGTGCAGAAGCGATTCGAACCGTAATATTCTTCCTCAGGCAGCATGACTTTATTTTGTCCCTGTTCTGAATATGACTATTTTTTTTAACAAAATTCAGAACCGGTACAGTAGACTTATTGCCGAAGGTGTAAAGCCAGTGTGTTGTGGAGACAAACTGTCTGGAATACGTTTAGTCTTCAGCGGTAGTCCGGACCAACCAGTAGATGTCAGTCTGTCTCCAGACTTCAGGGCCGGGCTGCTTTGCGAAAGACGGCCAGCAGAGGCGCTGTTACTCACCGGAGACTGGGAGAAGGAAATCTGGAAAGAGCAAAATAAAACGTCTGTCATTTCAGAGAAATTAACGGTCACTCTCATGCAGATAAGCACTACCTCCACCAGGAGGCAGACCTCAGGAAAAGACAAGAATAGAGTGGTAAACGAGTATTTACCAAAACTTTTAAAAAATCCACACAACGTGGAGGCAATTAGACCACCATAAATCTGAAGGCAAAAGGATAAGCTGTTGTGCATACGTGCATGGGTATGCAATAATGGTACAATGTTAAAAAGTGTTAAGAAGTCTTTACTTTTCATTGACCTTTGATTAAAGTCCTTAAAACGATTAATCCACAGTGTAGGCCTAGGGACAATTAGAGGTATTTCAGGACTCCAGGAGTGTTCTTATAGAGTCTATACTGAATACCATTGGGCCCAGGAGCTGACGTCTATCTTGCCTGCTTTACCATCCTCTCCACCTCACTCCATGTGGGGGTCTTGTGTCCATATGGTGGTCAGGTGGGTATAGAGTACAGAGAAGGCCAGAAGGCCAGAAGGAGTTACATTGTGTCTTTGTGGATTTAGAGAAAGCATATGACCGTGCTGAGAGAGGAGGTGTGGTATTGTATGAGGAAGTTGGGAGTTGTAGAGAAGTGTGTAGGATTGGTGCAGGATATGCATGAAGGAAGTGTGACAGCAGTGAGGTGTGCGGTTGGAATAACAGATGGGTTCAAGGTGGAGGTGAGATTACATCAAGGATCGGCTCAGAGCCCTTTCTTGTTTGTGATGGACAGGTTGACGGATGAGATCAGGCAGGAGTCTCCGTGGACTATGATGTTCACGGATGACATTTATGATTTGTAGCGAGAGTAGAGTGCAGGTTGAGGAGAGCCTGGAGAGGTGGAGGTATGCACTGGAGAGAAGAGGAATGAAAGTCAGTAGGAGCAAGACAGATTACATATGCGTGAATGAGAGGGAGGACAGTGGAATGGTGAGGATGCAAGCAGTAGAAGGTGGATGAGTTTAAATACTTGGGGTCAACTGTTCAAAGTAACGGGAAGGTGAAGAAAGGTGAAGAAGAGAGTGCAGGCAGAGTGGAGTGGGTGGAGAAGAGTATCAGGAGTGATTTGTGACAGAAGGGTACCAGCAAGAGTTAAAGGGAAGGTTTACAAGATGGTTGTGAGACCAGCTATGTTATATGGTTTGGAGACAGTGGCACTGACGAAAAGACAGGAGGCAGAGCTGGAGGTGGCAGAGTTGAAGATGCTAAGATTTTCACTGGGAGTGATGAAGAAGGACAGGATTAGGAACGAGTATATTAGAGGGACCGCTCAGGTTGGATGCTTTGGAGACAAAGCAATAGAGGCAAGATTGAGATGGCTTGGACATGTGTGGAGGAGAGATGCTGGGTATATTGGGAGAAGGATGCTGAATATGGAGCTGCCAGGGAAAAGGAGAAGAGGAAGACCAAAGAGGAGGTTTATGGATGTGGTGAGGGAGGACATGCAGGTGGCTGGTGTGACAGAGGAAGATGCAGAGGATAGGAAGAAATGAAAATGGATGATCCGCTGTGGCGCCCCCTAATGGGAGCAACCAAAGGTAGTAGTAGTAGTAGTAGTAATAATAATAGTAGTAGATAGGCTTACATATTAATTACTAAAAACATAAAACACTGTATGTTATATCAAAGAAAGTTGAATCAGTTCATCTGGAACCAAAGTTTATTGACAGATACGTTTCATCACTCATCTAAGTGACCTATTCAGTGTAAACTGACTGCAGATATCCCCACACTTGTAAATAATACAGTTGCATAACGACTGAAACCAACAATCAGTTTCATATGCAAATATGGGTGTGACCATTAACTAGAGTTTCAATGGCCATGTGTACTAATCACAGAGGATTTGGGAATGTTTGCAATCACAGTGTTGTAAAATGGTGACAGATATACTCTGTACGCTGAGTCAAAGAGGCCATCTATGTGAAGAGGGAACGACGAGGGGGTAAGAGGGGCCTCAGAGTACCGCTGTACTATTAGGCCCCTCTTACTGTTGTACATATCAATTGAATTAAATTACCTTTGACTTTCATATAGCCCCGTGCATGTGATTTTTACAAAAAAAAATGTGCTCAGGTCAGCTTATAGTGCATAACCATTAAATTTGAATTTCACTTCAATGTAGCCATCCAATTCCTTTACCCACTTAACCACTTTTAAGGGGGACTGGGGTCAAATCTACCATACTTTTGGCATTGGTGGGGAGTGATTTGGCATGTGATTGGGTTTTATCTTAGCTCACATAATGGTATTAGGATTGGTGTCTACCACACATCCCTCCACAGAGTGCTCAACCTGTCCAGTAGCTCGGCCGGGATGTGCAGCCCAGTGCTGAGTCTATTCTGAGACAGTAATACAGCTACAATCACAATTCCTGTAGACACTGCGAGTAGCCATTGGGAGAGGAGAGAAGTCGGCCTGGTCCTCGGTTCTGGTATCACTCTGGTCTTAAAAGGCTGAACCACCCGCTCCCATTGAGTTAGGATGGCCTGACGGGCTCCAGTCCACTGTTCTGGTCCAGTCAGGCGGTACTGGTACGGGGTACATGGACCCAGGAACACCTTCAGCCCCAGCAGAGGATCTCTCAACAGTAAGGTCAGGATGTTTGGTCGAACCCCTATCTGAGATTGGAAATTTATCATAGTGATGGTGCCTTTACCATTCCCATTTCATCACATTTTTCTAAGAACAAGCAAAAACTCCACTGACCTCCTCAGCCATGAAATCCAGATAGGGAATGTAGTCCACCTGGAGTGCTGCCTGTTTTGGGCAGGGGTAGCTGAAAAATCAAGAAAGAGGGCTGAATTTGTTAATAAGCCCTTATCAAAACCACATATGACCTAAATCGAACCCAAATTTCAGATCAAGGCAAAATCTTGGCATCATAGCATCAGCAGAACACACCTGGGAGGTATCCACCAATAATATAACATCACCTGCTAGATGTTAGCTACCTTTTCATATTTTCCTTCCTCTCAGACTCAATGATGGTGAGCATTGTCTCCTTGAGTGGAAGATGGCTTGAACCTTACAGAAATAAAGACACTAGATGTTTAGGTGTTTGTATATCCATCCATCCATCCATTATCCAAACCACTTATCCTGCTCTCAGGGTCGCGGGGTGCTGGAGCCTATCCCAGCAGTCATTGGGCGGCAGGCGGGGAGACACCCTGGACAGACTGCCAGGCCATATATGAGCGTATGTTTGTGTGTGTGTGTGGGTGTGTATGTGTGTGTGTGTGTGTGTGTGTGTGTGTGTGTGTGTGTGTGTGTGTGTGTGTGTGTGTGTGTGTGTGTGTGTGTGTGTGTGTGTGAGTGAGAGAGAGACAGAGCGAGACAGAGCGCGCGAGAGAGAGAGAGTTAAGCTCAGGTGTGGTTACCGGCAATGACCTTAACGGCCCATCGGGCCTGCATTTCCACTATGGGCATAATTGGTCCTTTGGCCTGGATCAGACCCATGATAGCCAGTGTGGGGCGCTCAAGAGAAGGAGGAAACAATTGCCTAAAATTTGAGAACATTTGGAAATAAATTATTTAATTGTGTGATTGGAAATTATGTCAATATAGTCGTTAAAATTCATTAAAAGTCACTGAATGTCATTAGAATACTGAATTACTGCTATTACAATGCAATTTGTCTGAAGATGCAATTGCCTCGTTCACTTGCTATACATCCTAGGTTGCAGTATCCCTAAATGTAATACCTATACCAGACAAAATTGTCCATCCTACCAGTGTACTTACTTGTACAAGGTCACCTCTCCACCAGGCCCATTAGAAAAACATCGGGGCAGGAATGGAAAGCTGCTCTTATAGCCCGTACAGAAGACTATAGCATCAATATTATCCTCGACTGTACCATCCTCAAACACAACCCGAGAGCCCTGGAATTCATGTAGGTTAGTCTTCATCACTAATGCCCCCTGAAGAATTCGACCAGGGAGGTCATCATTTATCAGAGGTTTTTGGTCCAAGAATCTTAGTGAGAGAGGCAATATGAAGAAGAAGAAGAAGAAGAAGCTGGTTAAAATATTGGTATTGTAAAAATATATCTTGTTCAATACAAAATCACCCTTTTGAATTAGTTTAATTGTCAACCCAATCGCCTATCATGCTGGCAGGGACAGGACACATGACCTGAAACTGGGAGGAGCCTTGCACTAAGAGAGAGCTTCTTCAGTTTATAGCACCTGAACTCCTTCCCTGTCTAACCCACCTCATCAACACCTCCCTCCAGGCAGGATGCTTTCCATCTGCCTTCAAGACTTCTAGAGTCACCCCCCTTCTCAAGAAACCATCACTTAACCCCTCTGACGTCAAAATTACAGACCGGTTTCCCTTCTACCCATTCTATCCAAAAGCTTCGAACGTGCTGTCTTTAACCAACTTTCTTTGTACCTCCACCAGAACAACCTCCTGGTCCCCAACCAGTCAAGCCCTACACCCCCGCCCGACCACTTCGCTCTGCTGCCTCGGGACGCCTGGTTGCCCCGTCGCTCAAAGGCCCTTGCTGCCAATCGACCCGGTCACGGCTCTTTTCTGTCCTGGTCCCACAGTGGTGGAATGAACTCCCCACTGATGTCAGGACAGCGGAGTCGCTGCCCATCTTTCGGCGCAGGTTGAAAACTCACCTCTTTAAGAACTACTACCCTGTTATTTGTTCTTAGCACTTTTTGTACTTTTTGCACTTTTACTTTAGCACTGGTTTTGCTCTTAGATGCTTGTTTAGATGACCTTATGACCTCCGATGACTAGTAGTTCTCCTGATTTCCTACGTTAAATGCACTTATTGTAAGTCGCTTTGGATAAAAGTGTCGGCTAAATGACTGTAATGTAATGTAACTGTGGCCCTTAGCATTAATAACACATTTTAGATTTTTTTTCTAGTGGTCTATGTCTAGTGGTCTATATGTCTAGTGGTCTATGACTAGTCTAGCAGAGGAACTGAGATCGCTGCATATATGGAATGAGTTCAACATGAATTTAACCTTTGAATATGTAAATTATGGCAAAAATTATTTGCTTTTATATTTTATGTGCAAGCACTAAAGGACTTTTTTTCATAGCTTTTGCCATTGTGAATATTGGTTAAGATATTTTCCTCACTGGCTTCATCTTGGAGATTTTGGACACGGGACCATCGCTGAACACTGTACAACTGCGTTTTATAGGGCATGGGAACACAAGTGTCAGACATGTTTAACCAAGTCCAATTTAGCCCGATTATCTAAACCACACATTTGGAAAAAGGTGCAAGATAAAAGGATACCCCAAATCTCATCTCATCTCTCATCTCATCTCATCATCAGCTGCTTCCCCGGGATCGGGTCGTGGTAGCAGCAAGCTAAGTAGGGCACTCCAGACGTTGCTCTCCCCAGCAACACCCTCTAGCTCCTCCTGGGGGATCCCAAGGCATTCCCAGGCCAGATTGGACATGTTCCCAGGCCAGATAGGACTCCAGCGAGTTCTTGGTCTACCCCGGGACCTCCTCCCAGTTGGACGTGCCCGGAAAACCTCCAAAGGAAGGTGCCCAGGAGGCCTCCTAATCAGATGCCTGAACCTACCACAACTGCCTCCTTTTGACGCGAAGGAGCAGCGGCTCTACTCCAAGCTCCCTCTGGATGTCCGAGCTCCTAACCCTATCTCTAAGGCTGAGCCCAGACATCCTACGGAGGAAATTCATTTCAGCCGCTTGTATCCACGATCTCACCCTTTCGGTCACTGCCACAAGCTCATGACCATAGGTGAGGGTTGGAACGAAGATTGACTGGTAAATTGAGAGCTTGGCCTTCCGGCTCAGCTCCCTCCTTGCCACAACGGTCCGGTACAACGTCCACATTACTGCTGATGCTGCACCGATCCGTCTGTCAATCTCCTGTTGCATCCTACCCTTAATTGTGAACAAGACCCCGAGATACTTGAACTCCTTCACCTGATGCAACAACTCATCCCCAACCCGGAGGAGCACTCCACCACTTGGAGGTGCTGACTCTCATCCTGGCCATCTCACACTCAGCTGCAAACCACCCCAGTGTGCGCTGGAGGTCACGTTCTGATGGAGCCAATAAAACCACGTCATCTGCGAAGAGCAGAGATGCAATTCTGAGGTTCCCAAAACGGACACACTCCTCACCTTGGCTTCGCCTTGAGATCTTGTCCATGAATATCACAAACAGAATCGGAGACAAGGGACAACCTTGGCGGTGTCCGACACCCACAGAAAACGTGTTTGACTTTGTGCCGAGAATGCGGACACAGCTCTCACTTTGGTTATACAAGGAGCGGAAGGCTTGTAGCAACTGCCCCGGTACCCCATACTCCCGCAGTACCCCTCACAGAGTGCCCCGGGGTACATGGTCGTAAGCCTCCAAGTCCACAAAACACATGTAGACTGGCTGGTCAAACTCCCATGCCTCCTTCAGCACTTCCGCAAGGGTAAAGAGTTGGTCCGTTGTTCCACGGCCAGGACAGAATCCGCATCGTTTCTCCTGAATCTGAGGTTCGACAATCGGTTGGAGCCTCCTTTCCAGCACCCTAGAGTAGACTTTCCCAGGGGGGCTGAGCAATGTGATAACCCAATGATTGAAACACACCCTGAAGTCAAATATACCCAAGGAAACCCAAAATGTCAAATATTATCAATGGTCAATCACATTGCTGAGCTACTACCTGGTATACCATCTAGCACAATGTTTGTTTTGTTTTGTTTTGTTTTGTTTTTGGTTTTTTCTTTAATAGGTGAAAGGACAGATTTAAGACTCTTGTTTCGTTGTGCCATAAGATGCTGTTGCACCATAAGATGCCGTAAGCGTTGTCCAGCCTTGGTCCTGTGTCTCCGAAACTCCACAGCTAAGCCATTGAGTGAAATCATAACTAATAAACGTTGTATCCAGATGAACTGATTCAACTTTCTTTGATTTTCTTACCTGGATTATTGAGCATGCATAAAGACAATATCATAACCAACACTGTGAAACTTAACCAAAATAAGTTGATGATAAGTAGAGATAGACAGCAGAGCAGCAGGGATAAACAAGCTGTTAGACTTTGGCTGTTGACAGCCGTGCACTTGCAGCTGAGTCATCCAGACAGTGCTTTGAATATCACACATGGATGGATATGTGTCTAACAGAGCTGCAATAGTCACCTGTAAATGGACATCAGGCCATACAATCTGTGATCATATCTGTGGTTCAAAACCCTCTCTGCTATCCAGTTGGTCAGAGCCTTGGGTAAAAGGAGGGCTAGGACTTGGTTTATTCTGGTGATGGCTGTCATATCGAGGGGAAGACCATTGGTGGACATCCTGCCAATCACCCAGGCGCCTTTACGTGTGCTGAGGAATGTCTGACACAGAGAATAACTATGAGTTTGAGGAGGAGAGACACTTGGCAATTGTTGTGTCAGTCTAAGTAGGCAACAGCGGTAAAATGTTATTTTATCAACTTTCCTGGTATACAAATATTTCTAGTGGATTAAAGCAACTATGCTGAAGCATCTCCATTGGTACTGTCGTCAGCATGGATAAAAATAATGATAAAGTTTTGAAAACTTGGTACTGACCATATAACGACAGAATTCAACTTATAGCAAATTCAAACGGCATCTTATAATCAGAGAAAAGATGATGGAATGAAGAGATGAACGGCATAATTAAAGGCTGGTAATTAACATCTAGCTGTATTTTCTTGGAGGCCTCAGAGTCTCCTCTGCATTTTTGTTTTGTTTTTCACCTTCTCTGCAGATCTACTAATCTCAACCGCAATGTCTCCTCCAGAATTGCCAATGCCAACCACCACCACCCTCTTTCCCCTCAAGGCATCCGCATCTTTGTGTTCCCAGCTGTGGTAGCACCTGCCTGGAAATGTTTCGTGGCCTAGAGAAAAACAGATGGAACTAAAGCTCAGAGGACGAGGGGAGTCGGCTCAAAGGATATGGTGTAAGACTGCTGCCTAACACACTTCGTAAAAATCTGACGGAAAAATTACAGCGTATGTGGGAGAGGTGTGTTTGGAAAGCATCTGAATTTTGCGAACATGTGTGTACTGACCGGCGAAATTTCCCAGGGGTAGTATTGGCTGGGTGTAGTGGCCTGAACACACCAGGACCCCATCAAAGACATGCGTCTCTTCCTCTCCATCTCTGTTCCTGGTCACCACTCCCCACTGACCCGACAGAGAAAAGTCTGGCCTTTGCTCCACGCTCACCACTGTGTCCTGAAACACACACGTGTTTCCATACACGCACGCATGCACACAGTCATAGACTGATGTAAATGGTTGATTCTTCAATTAAGGGAGTTTTTCTGCCCCCAGGGTAGAGTTTCAAGAAAAAAAATTTTTTTTGAAAAAAAACAACAACCAAAAAAAAAAAAAAAAAAACAAACATCAACAAAAAACAACAAATATTGTATTTGTTAGAGTTAGGTTGTATTAACAATGAAAAAAAGATTTGTGTCTCAATGTCGACATTTTAATACTTTTGCAGTATGTTGAAAATGTAAATGTGCCAGAATTTCATTGTTTTGGGCTTGTCCCCAACCCAGACTTGTTAAGTCCCCCTTTATAATAAAGTAATAAAAATGGTTAAATTCATTAAAAGTTTTACTTTGCGTTTTCTCATAATAATTTAATAAGACATATTTCAAATTCATATGGTTTGTGTGTGTGCAATTTGCACATTTTTATAGTTAAATATGGCTGTCCCTCATACAGCTGTCATTACCATCACACCCAACATTTTAGAGCGATAACGTTTTTTCAAACAACAACAATGCGGTTGCCATGGAAACGAGAAGTGCCAGAGGCGCGTGACCAGTCGTGGCGGAAGCGTGGCTTTTTTTCCTTTTGGAGAAGGAAAAAAAAAAACAGATTGTAAAGAAATTGATTTTTTTCCCCAAAATTTCAAGAGTGCCCCAAATCGAAGAATCACCCAGATACATTTATGTTTGAGCGGAGGATAAAAGAGGAGCAACCTGGAAACGAATGTGTCTGTGCAGATCAAAGTGCTCCGCGTAGAGCCTTAAATACTGCAGGAGCAGGGTGTTGTGCATGTAGTTTGGGTAGTGGGCAGGCATGGGGAAATCACTGAAACACATCATCTCCTTGGAAGTGTTGACCACAAGGGAGCGGTAAATGCTTGCACGTTCTGGCTCTGGTAGCTCCTGTGGACCAAGCACACACACACACACACACACACACACACACACACACACACACACACACAAAGATCTCAGGATAACATTGAGATATTTTCAAGTATCATGTAATCCTAACCTGATGATGGGATGTTGCGTTCACCTGCCTTAGCTGAAATATAGGAAGTTACTGTATGCGTTGCTATACACGGGGCACCCAAAATATTTCAAATTTCTTCTTGCTCACCCTTTCCATTACTTATCAAATATGCATCTTCTCATTAGAATAAGAACAATTTTCTTGAAAAAAAATTGATGCTGCGTTGATCCTCAGCGTTTCACCAAAAGACACTATAAAGGAAGGGGCGTTCGGATGGCGTGGCGGTTTATTCCGTTGCCTATCAACACGGGGGATCGCCAGTTCGAATCCCCGTGTTACCTCCGGCTTGGTCGGGCGTCCCTACAGGCACAATTGGCCGTGTCTGCGGGTGGGAAGCCGGATGTAGGTATGTGTTCTGGTGGCTGCGCTAGCGCCTGCGCCTCCAATGGTTGGTCGGGGCGTCTGTTCAGGGGGGATTGGAGGGAATAGCACGAGCCTCCCACGTGCTACGTCCCCCTGGCGAAACTCCTCACTGTCAGGAGAAAAGACGCTGCTGGCGACTCCGCATGTATCGGAGGAGACACGTGGTAGTCTGCAGCCCTCCCCGGATTGGCAGAGGGGTGGAGCAGCGACCGGGACGGCTCGGAAGAGTGGGGTAATTGGCCGGATACAATTGGAGAGAAAAGGGGGGGGGGGAACTCCGGGGGAAAAAAGAAAGCATAAAGGAATACTGGTGGCGATGGTAAAACCTGGTCTGTGCTATGCCAATACTTTGTTGGTTCACCAGAGAACAGAGCCCCTCACCCACCTTGAACCTCCACAGACCACCGATGTCGTCACTGCTCTCAAAGCAGACCGGCTCCAGCCCCTCATCCAGACAGCTCTTAATACAGGTCAGACCTGAGCTCCCTGCCCCAACCACTGCCACTCGGAGGACCATCGCCGTACACTTGACCAGGGAGAGTCAAAATCGGCACGGTGTCACCTTAATAAATGAGTGGCATCTTTTAAAAACAGTCGAGTCATGAGAGTAAACCATTTCCCACATTATAACCTACACTGAAGGAGAATAACTAACAGAACTTTGTCAAACGTCGTTTGTGTAAGATGACAGATTATGTTGCAAATAGAAGTCAACTGCACTCACCAATGTTGCTCTGAGACCTGTGCGGTTGTGGTCTCTGAAGTGGAACAGCCTCCAACTTCACATGAACCAGTTAGCTGCACATTACTCAGTAAGCCGACAACCGGTATTGCTCAAGGGAAGGAATTAAATCCCGTTTTCTGGGGTAGATGTCAGTATTCAGTGTAATGTTGAGAATGCAGGGCATTCTAAAGTGAATGAAAAACCTGCAATTCCCAAGTACCATCCCAGCGTGCTCTTCATTCGCAGACACGTCTCCAAATGCTTTTGCAACACTATTGAATGCAAAACAGTCACTAAGTATAGCAAACAGAAAACAAAAAGAGATCAAGGGTGATTCGTCTTGGTTAATCTTTTACTTGTAAATCAGGCCATCCTCGTAAGGGAAGAAACAGAGACACCTTTTGACCAAAGGGAAGAACTGCTGGAACTGTTGGAGATGTTTGGCTACACAAGACAATGGCTGATAAACAGAAGTAAACGTGTCTTCCCCCACAAATGATTCTGTGACCCATCCAGAGCTTCATCTATCACAGTTAAACCAGAAGTTATGTCCTGCCCTCTTTCTTCAATTTTTTTTTGTGAAAGGCAAAACGCATCATTTCTCCAGGATCTTAACATGATCACAGAGGATGAAAATGTTCAGCTTGAAGAGATGCATCCACAGACCCAGTTAGCTAAGAGTTGGACTGAGTCTATGTGCAAGGGAACAAACTCGTTCAAATGCGAGAGGATTTAGGTGGTGTTTCACGTTGATGTCCTGTGTACACATAGTATATACCTATGTACACATGGGTGGGAAGATGGCTGATTATGCAGTGTCTTTGTCTATGTCTGCATCTAAGTTTGTGTCATTGTGTGAAGTTTTATTTTGATCGTCGATTTCGCTTGGCTGGGAGAGCTGGGGCTGGATCGGCTGAGAGAGCTTGGTCTGCTGCCTCCTGTGGGCCCGAAGAGGAAACACCGAGGGCGGTCTGACAGGACGCGGAAGCGGGGCAGGCTAAGCTAACTGCTAGCCCACGGCTCTGCCCGACAGGAAACACCAAGGCGGTCTGGCGGCGGCCTCGCCTAGCGTCGAATGTGCAGTGTTTTTGTCTGCATCTGTGTCGTCGTGTGGAGTGCAAGGTGAGGTGTGTTGAGGGTGTCTGGCTGGGGAGCTGGCATTGGATCAGCTGGGGGAGCCTGGTCTGCTGCATCTGATAGGCCACTACGGCCTGCCTGGAGCTGCGTCTGGGGGGGAAACACCAAGGACGGTATGACCAGACACGGAGGCGGGGCAGTGTTGTGATAGTCAAGGGCAAAATCAGCCACCTGAGGTTTTCTTTATTCATGTATCCTGTTTTAAAGATGTTCCTTTGGAGGCCGAACCATGCATCGTTACGATCTCAACACATTAGGACACAGTGGAGGTGGGGGATGACAATTAAAATGTTTTATTCACACAGAAATGTGAAAAGCAGTCCATCCACACATTTGCTTTAAGTTAAACATGGCGTAATGAAGTAGGTTTCTTGATTTTAGTTTGGTACTAAAATCATTCAATATTTACAGATATCCCAACAGAGCTCCCTGGAGACCATCTGCTCTAAGAATTTCTCAAGTGAGGAATGAACAGTTTTCAACTAAAGTGTATGACAGACAAGTTAAAATAGTACAAATTCATAGACAGGACAGCTCAGACAGTGGTCGCAACAGTTGTCATCTCTATAACCACAACCTAAATTGGAGGAAGACTGGGAATAAAACTACATACAAGTTTTTTCTGACTCCAGTGAGGCTCTAAATCAAGATATAAAGCATGCTGTTGTAGCAATGACTCCTGGAGATACAGTCAAGAGAAACTGGCATGACAAGTGTACAAGCCAACAGCCAAGTTATCTCCATGTGAGAACTCATTTCACATCATTCGACCCCTATATGTTCAAGCTGTCTGTGGACGGAGGTTGGACAGTAAGGTGGGGATGGTGGAGGGGTTGCGGACATGGACATAGTAGACGGCGGCTCCTCCAGCCATGACAGCCAGGCTCAGCTTTAGCATCAGGCCAGCAATCGAAGTCTCAGGCTCCGCCAACTGGCAAAACAGTTTTGGGAAAAAAAAGTTTAATCAAATATAAAATATAATTTACAATCTCACGGGCAAGAACAATGTTTTCTACAATTAACTTGAGATTTGCACATATATGCTATACATTTAGCCACTGATTGGATGTCAAAGGCAAAGGTATTTAAGGCAAATGGTATCTATTGCTGACCGGTCTTGTTTTCAGGGCCTGGTACATGCGGTCAAACTGGGTGAAGATTGCTCTGCGGGCCCCGTCCCATTTTCCTGGTCCCATCAAACGGTATTGGTAGGCTGTGACGGGCCCCCACAACACTTTCTTGAATAGCGAGTAGTCTGTGAAGAAGAGCCAGGGAAGGCTTGGCCGTACACCAACCTCTCCAGCTATGTTGTCCATGTAGGATACAAAGTCCACCTGCAGGGGTGTCAGCTTGGACACGATGTAGCTATCGGAAGGACATTTCATTAATCGCTGTATGATTTAAGCTGATGCATTGCTTCACTGAAGAACACTGCAATGGTAATGAGGCAAACAAACACTAAAAAGACAGTCATACCTTGTCTCCATGTCCTTGGTATCCTTCTCAATTGCCTTTATCATGGCCTTGTTGGAAGGCAGCTTCTTCAGCCCTGAACAGCAGAAGACAGAGTTGTGGTGAATGTGACTCGACTTGCTTTGTTTTATCCGACCTTGTTAGTAATCTAGTAATCTCCGCATCTACGAACCACAGGCAAACTTGGGCAAATAGCACAGTATGAGCCTCACCTTTGAAGACACGGGTGACCCAGCGAGCTTGCATCTCAGCCTGAGGCATGATAGCTCCCAGGGCATGGATGAAACCCACCACAGCCAAGGTGGGGTGCTCCATGTTGGGGGGGAAGACATGCTTGTAGAGACCTACGCGGTGGCCAGACTTGTACAAGACATTAGCAGGAAGGAAGGGGAAGTCGTAGCTGTATCCAGTGGCAAACACAAGTGTATCTACCTACAACCGATAAAGTATCAGGACTTAAATTTTGCTCAAGTGAGCTGTCTGATGCATATGCCGACTATGCATATCAGTGAATGAAACGGGCCTTCTGACCTTCTCCACGACACTGCCATCATCAAACACTACAGTGGAGCCACGGATCTCTTTCACGTTTGGCTTGATAATGACAGACCCGCACAAAATCTTGAGAGGCAGGTCATCATTAATGACTGGAATCTGACTGAACAGCCTGTTAGATTGGTAAGAGAGACCATAAGGTATAGCATAGCACCTTAGCTCTCAGTGCATTTTATTCATTACAAACTTTTCATTAAAAACAAAGCTCAGAGTGCAGCAGCTCAAAAGCAGTGTAACTGCTAATCACTTTTTCAATATACTAACCAAGGTGGGAATACCGTCATATTCCTAAATCCAAATCTGACACACATATTAACCCAGATTCAGACATACAACGGAATAAACTCTAGCAGGCAAAGTGTCATTGCGAAGAGCTACATATGAAGGAATGTCCTTTTCATAATTCTTTTTTTTTTCTTAAATTTATTTCTGATTTTTCCCTTTTTCTCCCAATTTAGTGGCCAACCGCTCCCTATTCTAGTTCAAGCACCCACCCTCGTACTGCATGCGTTCGCCAACTGCATCTCTCCGGCCGGCAGTCTCAAAGGAGTCGCCTCGCCACTTCCGTGACAAGGCGACTCCAGGCCGAACCACTGCTTTTTCTGGCACAGACAGAGACTCATTCATGTGACGAACACAAGCCGACTCCGCCCCCCTCCCGAAGACAGCGTTGCCAATTATTACCGCTTCATCGAGTCCGTTCATGGTCGGATCTGAAAGGACCGGGGCGCGAACCCCTGGTCCCCAGTGGGCAACTGCATGGACACAAAGCCGATGCTTAGACCGCTACACCACCGCGGACCCTCTTTTCATAATTCTATAACAATCTCCAGTTTATTCAGGATTTCCCACCCTTTGTTTCCCCAATTGTACTTGGCCGATTACCCCACTCTTCCGAGCCGTCCCGGTCACTGCTTCACCCCCTCTGCCGATCCGGGGAGGGCTGCGGACTACCACACGCCTCTTCCGATACATGTGGAGTCACCAGCCACTTTTTTTCACCTGACAGTGAGGAGTTTTGCCAGTGGGACGTAGCGCAAGGGAGGATGACACGATTCCCCCCAGTTACCCCTCCCCCCCGAACAGGCGCCCTGACCGACCAGAAGAGGCGCTAGTGCAGCGACCAGGACACATACCCACATCCGGCTTTCCACTCGCAGACACAGCCAATTGTGTCTGTAGGGACGCCCGACCTAGTCGGGGGTAACACGGGGATTCGAACCAGCGATCCCCGTGTTGGTAGGCAACGGGATAGACCGTGACGCCCCAAAATCTCGATTTCTTTCTCTCAGCTAATCCTCTAATATCCAAATCCTGAACACTTTTTGTTGCTGCTTGTTTTAATGGTTATTGTCAGGTAGGACTTTACTGGGAAAAAAATGATTTGGTGCATAAGCTCTTACATTTTCAGCATAACAGGAAAATTCAGAAAAATAAGGCAGGTCAAAGCCGGGTTCAATCAGGTTTTCATCTTCAGTGTCGACATAATAACAGTGGCATCTGTTACTTTAAATGGATCTCTGGGTTATGGAGTGATCAAACACCAAATGCAATTACCAGTATCCCCCACAGGTGTCAGTTGAACAAAAGAAACCATGGGATTTATGATTATAAATTTCCAGCGATAGCGGCACTCTTCACCTGTGACCTATGAAACTGTAGTAGTGTTCGGAGTATTAGGTAATGAAGGCTGCTTCAAGAAAACAGCATCCCAAGTTCTGCTAAGAGATTGTACAAACATAGCCTACCTGTGTTTGGGCTTGAGTGCATACATGGTGTGGTCATACATGGCGTTTAGTTTCTTCTCACCAAACCAATTTAGAAAGTTAATGGGCAGCAGTTGGAACAGGATGTGAACAAAACGTGTGTTGTACTTCATGTCCACCGGCAGACCATTGTCTGACACCTGACGGATGACCCAGGCACCGCGGCGAGTGCTCAAGCAGACCTGCCAAGGCCAAGAAGAGGGGACGACAAACAGAAACACAACAGATTCAAAATAATAAAAATTAATAAACTATTTTACAATTACCTATACACTAGAAAAGGAAAAAAAATAAAGACAACTTTCCAACCTGCTCTGCTACTCTGCTGCTCTCCACAGCGATGTCTCCCCCTGAGTTACCAATGCCGATGACCACCACTCTTTTCCCATACATGTCTTCGGGTCCCTTGTAGTCCCAGCTGTGGACGTACTTGCCCGTGAATTTCTCAATTCCTGCAAAATACACATTCGTGGTGCAGGAAAATGTGTTGATGAGCACTGAAATTCCAATGCAAAGTCATAGGAGGCCCTGTATGTAAACGGCGCGTTTACCTGGGAAGTCTTTGAGCGGCAGGTGAGGGTAAGTGTAGTGACCCGAGCAGCTGATGACTGCGTCGAAGACATGCCTCTCCTCCTGTCCTTCGCAGTTCTCAGTCACCACCTCCCACTGGCCAGTGCGAGAAAAGTCTGACCTCTGCTTAACACTCTTCACCCTTGTCTGCAACGCAAAAAAAAAGAAAAGAAAAAGGGAATGATTTGAAGAAAAATAACTACACTGGTGGGGGGGGGGGGGCAACCCGAAAAAACAGACAACGATGCTATGTGGATTTTGTTTTGTTACCTGGAAGCGGATATGCTGTAGCAGTTTGAAGTGCTCTGCGTACATCCTGAAGTAGGTCAGGATTTTAGAGTGGTGCATGTAATTGGGGTAATCTGCGGGGATGGGGAAGTCGCTGTAGCACATCATTTCCTTGGAGATGTTGATGGTGAGAGAACGGTAGATACTGGCCCTTTCCGTCTCTGACACCTCCTGAATTGGGAACGTTTTAAAGAAAGAATGTAATCGAAAACACACAAGCACTACAACCAATCCATTTTAGCAGTAGAGGAAACCATTTTTGATGATAAATACATGCATGCTGGTAAGATTCATAAGCCAATGCAACGGTAATTGTTTAGAGCTCAAACAGATGTAACGCAGGGGCGGGACGATACTGGATCGAATTCCGAATCGTTCGATACGGTCTTCACGATTCGATGCGCTCCCCATTTCGCGAGATCATGTGTTATTAACACTACAACGACCGAGATTTCACTCCTACCTAAAACGCCCATGGGCGGTCAAAATGACCGCCAGGTTTTCAAACTCTATATTCTGTCAAGATAAATACCCAGTTGAGATATTAATGCATTGCATATGTTAGTATGTCTGTTAGGAAACGACTGACACCAAAATTAACATTTTAACAACTACAATACTATTTTTAAACAATTCAAACTTCAGAGAGACATGGTCGAACATGAACAGCAAAATTGAAAAAGTGAAAATATTACTTGAAAAACAAAACGGAAAACACATATTGCTAATCTAACAAATGTAACAAGGCCTATAAAACGTGACGTAAAAAAACTGAACGTTGCGAAGGAAATGATGTGAACAACACACGTCATAAATAGTGACATGTGCGCACGATGACGCGCGAATTACGCGCGGTCAGTTTGACCGCTCATTGTCGTTTTAGGTAGATCTTATCATGACTTTTTTGTGTGCAATTGATCTAAAACTAGTTTTAATGCAAATACATGCAATTTTAGAAGCATTCAGGGAGCGGCAGGGCTGTATCCCCCCCCCCCCGCCAAAAAGTGATTCTACTTTGAAGATCCAAAACGGTAAAAATGACCACCTTAGTCGTTCAAGTAGCTTTTAACGTCTGAAGTTTTACAGTAAAACAATTCTTACAAAACAAGAAAAGACAGCACAAAATGTTGTTAGAACTTTTGCACTTGCATTATGTGTGAATACGTGCCTTGATAATGTTAAAATGTTGGGCCTAATTCTTAAAATAACTGAAAAATAGAGATTGCAATGGTGTTTTGTCTCTTGCTTCCCAAGGCATCCACTGCATCGTACTGAATCGAAATGAGCCCCGAATCGTGAGACGTATGGAACCGTGAGATTTGTGGATCGTCCCACCCCTGGACTAGGCCGTGTTTTCCCGATGCCTCTGGAGTAAGATCTTACCTTGAACTTCCACAGTCCGCCCATGTCGTCGCTGCTCTCAAAGCAGGTGGGCTCCAGGCCCTCCTCCAGACAAGCCTTCATGCTGGTCAGACCGGAGGGGCCCGCCCCAATTACTGCTACCCTCTGCACCATGTTGCAGCTGGGGAGGAGAGGAAAAGAGACGATGTGAGCAATAACCAAGCGACTGCTATCACAACTAGGCAAGCTGTCATCACAGTCAAGAAACGTGCACCCGGTCAAGAAACCCAAAATGTGGCTTCAAATAAAAGATCAGGTTGAAACTTGAAATCCGGTGAACCGGCGACCCCCCTGTTGGTAGGCAACGGAATAGACCGCTACGCCACCCGGACGCTTGTGATAAAAGCCTTTGATCCGTGATGAGATCGAGATGAGGCGTCGTGGTGGGTGTGAACATGATTGACAGCCACGAGAATTGTCCAATCACATTAGACAAAAAAACATGAACACAATACCAATTCGCTGCCAACAAAAGTGGGAGGGTCTGGGGCGCACAGAACTGCGCCCCATGGAAACTCAGAAGAAACTAATCAGACAGCAGCCTCAGGTCACCTGCTCGCCACAAGTCTGAGGGCTTACATACGGTATGGTTTGGCCGGCGCCCCTCACCCAGGAAGTATATGTACTCAGACAGAAATCAACCAAACACCATTTGGAACCAATATCTAATGGCTGCTGACAGGCGCTCACAGACTGAGAAACACTTTTACTTCATAATTATTTGCATTATACAACTAAATTACATTTAACATGTATATTAGATTTTCATCTCTTGTTGTTTGAAGGGGGCGGCGCCCCAGCGCCCTCTGACTGGCCAGCCGCCACTGGTCTTACCTCGATCCTCTGTCAGGTCAGATCTCTCCTAGCTGTGGAAAGGGACGAGCCGTACCAACGCACCACCTTATATAGTTTCTTTTTTTTTCTATCTTGGCCAAAAAAGGCAACTGTTTACCTGGGCCGTGTTTAATCAGATCACAGGGTTTAACTTGGACTAAGGTACAACCACTATCCTCCGGTTTTTTATAAAACCAGGTTCAGAACGACGCTGAGGGACACCGTAGGCGCCATGACCCCTCCCCCCTTTTTTCTTTTTCTTTTTCTTTTCATCTTTTGCGTCAGAAAGACACGAGACAGCCACGAGCGTTGAACAGTGACGAAGAGGTCGTCCTCAACAAGCGTCCATATGTGACGAGTTGGGAGCGAGAATGGGCTCTTCCAAACTGACTTGCAGTGTGGTATGAGTGCTCCTACACACATACTGTGTATAATAATAATAATAATAATAATAATAATAATAATAATAATAACAAATAATTTATGTAATAATAAAAATAATGGATAAAATGAATTAAAAATAATAAATAAAATTAAATAATAATAATAATAATGCAAAATAATGCTGACATACTGATAATACTGTGTATAATGATACACAGTATTATCACAGTATTATGCCAGTAATCTCCAGTAATGTGCCACTGAGGCTCAAGAGTGTGTAGTTTGTTTCAAAGCAAACGCCATCATCTGATTTCACTAATCATTTCATTCCTCTTGTCAAAAATGGTATAATCAGGGGGAATACTTTGGAGACCACTGTCCTGTGACCGAGTTTTTGGAGGTAACTGAGATTAAGTCCCAGGACAACCCCCCACCCCCACCCACCAGACACACACAGACACACAACTTGACAAATGCTCTTCCATTAATCAATGTATAACTGATGCATTCAGCATGCGGACATGGACAAAGTCCACATCTAGCGTGAAGCTGGGAAATAACTCAAGTTTATTTGAATTTCTAATGCACGAGGGGGAAAAAAACAAGTCTCTGAAACTTTTTTCAAAGTTATTCGTCCTTGGTGTAGGCCTAAATATGATTTTTTTGCTTGACATTTGCCCAAAGCTGTAGCCTTTGTGAACAGGAAGTGGCCCATGCGGAACCATTCTGCAGGTTCAGGCCAGATCCTTAAACCTCTCTGTGCACCACACACAGAAAAGGATAAGGTCAAGTGTGTCAACTCGACCTAATAACAGTATCGGCTGACTTCCTTAGAGCTTCATTTTAAATATATTTAAATGTATATATCCATCCATTATCCAAACCGCTTATCCTGCTCTCAGGGTCGCGGGGATGCTGGAGCCTATCCCAGCAGTCACTGGGTGGCAGGCGGGGAGACACCCTGGACAGGCCGCCAGTCCATCACACACACACACACACACACACATTCATACCTAGGGGCAATTAAGTACAGCCGATTCACCTGACCTACATGTCTTTGGACTGTGGGAGGAAACCGGAGCACCTGGAGGAAATCCACACAGACACGGGGAGGACACGCAAACCCTACACAGAGGACGACCCCCAAGGGTGGACTACCCCGGGGCTCGAACCCAGGACCTTCTTGCTGTGACCACGCTAACCACTGCGCCACTGTGCCGCCCATATAGTATATAGTGTGTGTGTGTGTGTGTGTGTGTGTGTGTGTGTGTGTGTGTGTGTGTGTGTGTGTGTGTGTGTGTGTGTGTGTGTGTGTGTGTAATCTCATCTCACCCTCAGCCGCTTCTCCGGGTTGGGTCGCGGTGGCAGCAAGCTAAGTAGGGCATTTCAGACGTTCCCCTCCTCCAGCTCCTCCTGGGTGATCCCAAGACGTTCCCATGCCAGATTCGACATATAGTCCCTCCAGCAAGTTCTGGGCTCTGAGTTCTGAGTTCTGAGCTCGGGGTAGAGCTGCTGCTCCTTCACGTTGAAAGGAGCCAGTTGAGGTGGTTCGGGCATCTGATTAGGACGCCTCCTGGGCGCCTTCCTTTGGAGGTTTTCCAGGCACATATAACTGGGAGGAGACCCCGAGGTAGACCCAGAACTTGTTGAAGGGACTATATGTATATATATATATATATATATATATATATATATATATATATATATATATATATATATATATATATATATACACACACACACACACACACACACACATACGCACGCACGCACGCACGCACGCTCGCACACACACACACACACACACACACACACACACACACACACACACACACACACACGGCAGTCCTTGGAAATGTGGCTGCAGAAATGTGAGGACATTTTAAAGCTAAAATGGGTTATACAGAATATCATGTCAAACTTTCTCACGACCCATTTTATCTTTTCTGTATACCACACCCAACTTCCCCCCTCGGCTTCCGAGAAAAAAGAAAAAAGAAAAGAAAAAACACCTCCCATAAATAAACATGACAAAGAGGATGCAGTAGCATGTGAACCCAGGTGCTGTTCTCGGCAGCACTGGGCTACTCAGCAACAGAGCCGTTTGTAAAGGGGGAGCACATCATTTCCTTACAGACATAGATGGTGAGAGAGTAAACTGAGAAATCGGTGCTTTGGTTGGAACAAATGCTTCACTCTCAGGCTCATATTTAGGTATGTGACACCCTATTGGCCAATTTACCTTTGCAGGATTTGACAATTTGCACCCATTTGATTTAAAACCAAACCTATTCTCTTGAAGGGCAGGGTGTCAGGAGGGACGTAGGTGTGTTTGGGAAGCTGATATGGACAATCAAAGAATTCCGCACATTGGAAACCTACTCTCACTGAGGATATATATGTAAATGGAATTCATAGTCAAAATATAACGTATTGTTTGGATGGAGCTAGTGCTGTGCATGTTTCGGTGGCATGGTGGCCCAGTGGTCAGCACTCTTGCCTCACAGCAAGAAGGTCCTGGGTTCGAACCCTAGGCCGTCCCAGGTCCTTTCTGTGTGGAGTTTGCATGTTCTCCCCGTGTCTGCATGGGTTTCCTCCGGGTGCTCCGGTTTCCTCCCACCATCAAAAAGACATGCATGTTAGGGTTAATGCTCCTGTCTGTGCTCCTGAGCAAGGCAATGGAAAGAAAAGCTGGAGTTGGTCCCCGGGCGCTGCAGCTGCCCACTGCTCCTACACAATAGCATGGGTTACATGCACAGAACACATTCATTGTAAGAATAGCATCAAATAAAGTGGCTTTCATTCTTTCCTCTCTGTAGGCTGTGTGTGTATGTGTAGGACTAGTATATGGTGACTTATATGCGGCTATCTGAATCAGCATGGCGACGATCTCTGATCAGTGCATGTACTCAGTAACATGATGCTGAGGCCCCGGTAATCATATTTCAGTTGTCATTTCAATTGCGGTAATCCCCGTCCTCATACTCTCCAGTATGCAATTCATTACATACACAAAAAACAACAACAAAAAAACTCTTGCAAGTTTAACAGAAGCCTGTTTTCTAGCTGTAAAGCAACTAACAGGTGTAGAATAGAACAGAATACTCTTTATTAGTCATTTTGCACATACATACAAATGAAATGTGCTCTCTGCATTTAATCCATCCTATTGTATAGGAGCAGTGGGCAGCTGCAGCACCCGGGGACCAACTCCAGTTATTTCTTCCTTTTGCCTTGCTCAGGGGCACGGGCAGGAGTATTAACCCTAACATGCATGTCTTTTTGATGGCGGGAGGAAACCAGAGCATCCGGAGGAAACCCACGCAGACATGGGGAGAACACGCAAATCCACTCACTCACATACAGTTGGGGAAGCGGGAGCAAAGAAAGATAAATGACAGGGCGTTTAAGTTAAAATGTGTTCAGCAGAACTTGAGAAGCTTAAAAAAAATGAAAACAAACAAATTACAAAAGATATTCAACAATTTCAAGTACAATGTAAAAATGAACAAATTAGAGTCCAGCACCCTGCGGTGAATATGGCCCAAATATCACAAAACAAATATGGGCCCCCTTTGGCAAACATGTGGCACATGCGGCAATACTATGTCTTGGTTCTGGCCCAGATCTGGCAAACAGAAGCGGACCGCCCAAGTGCCATCATTCCACGTGGTATGTGGGCCGGATGAAAGTGTTGGGGGTGGGACGGGTTCGTGCCACAGCAATTTTGCTATCTGGGTTTTCGTCACTAGGGGGAATAGCGTGATCCTCCCACATACTACGTCCCCCTGGCGAAACTCCTCAGTCAGGTGAAAAGAAGCGGCTGGTGACTGATAATGGATGGATGGGGGAAAAAAAACACGACACAGTTGAAAACTTTATATCCATTTCCTTTTATTTAAAAATAAAAATCATAACTACAGTGTAATCATTCAGAAATAAAATTTCCCAGCTCAGGGAATGTTTAACAGCAACATCGGCTACCACATCAACTCCATACGACGTTACATAACGTAATCATCATGTGCATTTACAGTTTATTTCAGAGTAAGGACAGCAGAATCAACACGTAAGAACATAATTTACACTTCATATCTGGTGAAGCTGAGGACAGTGAACCGTGGTGGTAGAGATAGCTCCATGCTTGGCTTTAGACTGTACATCTCAGGAATGACTGCGTGAGTGTGAAATCTGCATGGAACGCACGAGAAGATTAAAAAAAAAACCCAAAACATTCTTTCACGCAATGATTCTCAACCTTAGTCCAGGACCCACAATGATGTCACCAGATTATGTACGCAATGTGAAAAATCAAATCTATGAATGTATTTCACAGATTATGCTTGAAATATTTTAAATAAATGCTTTTTCTTACATAAAGAATCCTACAACTACCATGTGTAATCAAGTAAGACATCAATAAATTGGTAATAATTAAAGTCGTCATCTGGTGTAAAAGATCCCCATCTTGCATGATTATTCTTGCCGCCAGAGGCCACAGAGAGGCGTTACTTCATTCTGGGTCATGAGAAAAAGTAAGAACCCAACCATTTTTGCTGGTCGGGTAATGTTATCATTAAAACCCCAAGCCTGCGCTGGGAAGGTCATGGTCAATTATTGCTGAAAGAATGTAAAGCATTTGTAAAAGCAACATATTTGAAACACTCCCTCAACATAGATCCGGCAATGGGGTTCGATACACCATATGTTCCCAAGTTCGATTAAATCCGCCATCAAATAAATGAAATGAAATAAACAGCAGAAACAGATTTGGTTTGCAAACGCAACATTGAGTGCAATGTTGAGCGGGGGCGTTTCAGAGTTGAGGTACACGTTGGGACTGTTTTTAGGGGAGGCAGTGGGGGGTGGGGTACCAACCATCCATCCATCCATTCATTATCCACACCCCTTATCCAATCAGAGTCGCAGGGATGCTGGAGCCTATCCCAGTAGTCATTGGGCGGCCAGCGGGGAGACACTCTGGACAGGCCACCAGGCCATCACAGGGCTGACACATTCACACCTAGGGACAATTTAGTACGGCCGATTCACCTGACGTACATGTCTTTGGACTGTGGGAGGAAACCGGAGCACCCGGAGGAAACCCACGTAGACACAGGGAGAACGTGCAAACTCCACACCAAGGACGGCCTGGGACAACCCCCAAGGTTGGACTTCTTTGGGGCTCGAACCCAGAACCTTCTTGCTGTGAGGCGACCGCGTTAACCACTGTGCCACCGTGCCGCGGGTACCAACCAACTGCTAACTAAAGGGGAACAGAAGAAGCAATTCAGTTGCCGACTTCCAGAAGACACTGTGAGGAGGATGAGACGGGAAACGAAGTGGAGCAACAGTAGGGAGTAAGGGGGCGAGTCCTCAAAGCAGGGGAAACTGGAGGAGCACAAGAGAGAATATGAGCTAATGAGCCGCCGTCGCCCATTTTTAAACATGGCAGCGGTGTTGAGTGGGAGGCCGCAGTCCAACACACATGCGTGAGCAAAAACGTCTTTCTCCCCGGCAGAGTTGCCTCAAATGGGAGAAGCCAGGAATGTTTTTCATTGTCCAGATGAAAAAAGTGGAGGACAGAAGCAGGGAGGGAGAGACATTGCTGCTGGGTACCTACTGTCCATATCTTTGCTTTGTTCTTTCCCTACCTGCTTCTGTCCTCCATTTCTGAAAGTTCATGTGGAAGGTATTTAAAGGGGAATACCTTTCCACTAAGAGTTCACATATTTCCAGGGTGCTCCAAGGGTCATGCAAGGTCAAGCCCAAGATCTCTTTTCCCACTTAAAAAAAACAAAAACAAAACAACAAAACAAAGCAATCTTTAGTAAACATGCGTACTTCTACAACTGATGCTACAGCTTCTTGGTCTTAGTAGATTTCCAATCGTTTCACTCCGTCTTTCTCCTGTTTGGTCTCACTCGGCATAGGACCTTAATTTCCTTGGCTAACACTTGATCCAAGTATAATCGAGTAAATTGGGGAATTCCCAACATGCATAAAGAAAGCATTTCTGAAGATGAAACAAACCAAATCTGACCAATGACTTTGGTTTGGTTAGGAGGCCTCTAATCTATGGTGTCTTCAACATACACCCTGTAAGAAATAAGCTATAGTTGTGGGATCAGAAGTTATTTTGTTTGAACCAACCCCCTGATCCTGTATTCAAAATGGCGTTGTAAACTTTAAAAAAAGGTAATCTTGTATTTTCTGATGGATTTTGATTTTAAACAGACACATCACGGTGACACTAGGAGTTATGGCAGGTCCTCTCAGGGAACTTTGCCATTTGGTGGCATCTGCTTTCTTTTGGGGCTTATGAACGCAGGTGCAGGTTGTTCACTTCCAATGAACTTTTTTGTCATGTAACAATGGATAAAAATCACAAACTGACTGATACTCCCCTCGTAGGTGCAACTTCACTTTACTACACTTCATTTTTTACCATTGACCTTGACATGCCTCAGGTAACATTAACCTCCTACACAGCCGTTTTATCCAATGCGCCTGTAGCATCTACTACTGGTGTTCAGCCTGTTTTTATTTCCAACATAGTCGAGGAGAGACATACGCTCGCTTCCGGAAAACATAGTTTGATGCCTATTACAAGCTTTACCAAGCAAGTGAGAAGATATCCTCAAAAAATAGAAATGAGGGCGTCCGGGTAGTGTAACGGTCTATTCCATTGCCGACAAACACAGGGGTCGCCGATTCGAATCCCCGTGTTACCTTCGGCTTGGTCGGGTGTCCCTACAGACACAATTGGCTGTGTCTGTGGGTGGGAAGCTGGATGTGGGAAAATGTCCTGGTCACTGCACTAGCACCTCCTCTGGTCGGTTGGGTGCCTGTTTGGGGGGCAGGGGTAACTGGGGGGAATAGCGTGATCCTCCCACGCGCTAACGTCCCCCTGGCAAAACTCCTCGTTGTCAGGTGAAAAGAAGCAGCTTGAGACTCCACGTGTATCGGAGGAGACGTGGTAGTCTGCAGCCCTCCCCGGATCGGCAGAGGAGGTGGAGCAGTGACTGGGGATGGCTCGGAAGAGTGGGGTAATTGGCCGGGTACAATTGGGGAGAAAAAAGGGGAACCCCCCCCCAAAAAATAGAAATGAAAACTCACAGTAGTGCGATTGTGCCACTCTAATTTGAATGAGAGTTAAAATACGGGTTTCCGGCAGATAACAAAACAATGTGAAGAGAGTTAAATAACTGCTGATATACAAGGACAGCCAACACTGAATGGCTGACTGATCATGAAGTGATCGTGGATTCGTTGGGGAAAACAAAGCGACAGAGTGAAATATCACCGTGACCATGCAACCTTAACACATACCACGTTTCACTCCCTCTACAGTAAGGGTCGACGACCTCTGTGACAGAGCTTTGGTCAAGCACGCGTCCGTGTTACAACATCTTGGCCATTGGCGTCAGTAAAGCGTCAACTCTTCCCAACATTAACGCAGGTCCATAAGAAGACACTTAGCCTCAGACTGCTGTCGACAAGCACCAGTGCAGATACAGGTCAGCTTGCATAAGGACTGCGCCTCTGAAAAAAATGTCTATTTCGGTGGCTCTGCTGAACACCAAAAATACAAAAAAGAACAAGAGAATAAGAATAAGAGGGCGACATGAGAATATGGGAATGCAAGAACCACTATGAAATTACTGGCAATGTCCCCAACCCCTATTTAACATATATCTTTATGTATACATATTATCACACCAAAGCTTTTTTTCCCTTGTCTTCAAGGGAAATCACTGGGGCTGTGAAACCCTCTACTATATTTCAGGTCCCTTATAATGATTGATGAACTCTGGCAGTGCCGTAGGCTATTACATAACAAATCAAACAGGTAAACATTCCCATGTAACCTCAGTGCTGACTGAAGCTGGTGCCAGCTAAGTGTCGGGGGGGGGGATTGGTGATGGGAAATGACACGTGTAGTTGCAAATTATTAAACCATTTCAAAGTACCCACTAATGAATCAACCAAGAATGTCATCATGAAATACTGCTGGAGGTGTTGGGAAGAATTGCAGGCAATACAACAGAACAACACCCATGTCTTGATTTTTGACTTTTTGTTTTCTTTTGAAAGCATGCTACTTTAAAAGAGCCGGACCCGATTCCTCGAATCAATTGCTGATTTAGGAAACCTTATCAGAGTGCAGCATTACAGGAAGCGGTTGGATTTGAGCACATATGAACCTAATTTGATTAAATACAGATTTTTTTTGTGTGGATTTTTCCCCCGTTTTCTCCCCATTTGTACTTGGTCAATTACCCCACACTTCTGAGCTGCTCCACCCCCTCTGCTGATCCGGGGAGGGCTACAGACTACCACATGCCTTCTCCAATGCATGTGGAGTCACCAGCCGCTTCTTTTCACCTGACAGTGAGGCGTTGCGTGTGGGAGGATCACGCTATTCCTCCCAGTCCTGCCCTGACCGACCAGAGGAGGCGCTAGTGCAGCAACCAGGACACACACCTATATCCGGCTTCCCACCCACAGACACGGCCAATTGTGTCTGTAGGGACACTCGACCAAGCTGGAGGTAACACGGGGATTTGAACCGCCAGTCCCCATGTTGGTAGGCATAAATACACAGCTTTTACCACAAATGAACATTGTTGATTACAGGCAAAAATTGTAGATTTACAAATTTAAGACTTTTATGTCATATAGAAGAGAATAGAGGAGAAAATTAGATTTTTTGGGGGGGCTTTTTTTCCACTCTTTTCCTCCCCAATTGTATCCAGCCAATTACTCCACTCTTCCGAGCCATCCCTGTTGCTGCTCCACCCCCTCTGCCGAGCCAGGGAGGGCTGCAGACTACCACATGCCTCCTCCCATACATGTGGAGTTGCCAGCCACTTCTTTTCACCTGACAGTGAAGAGTTTCACCAGGGGGATGTAGTGCGTGGGAGGATCATGCCATTCCCCCTCCCCCCCGAACAGGTGCCCCGACCGACTAGAGGAGGCGCTAGTGCAGCGACCAGGACACATACCCACATCTGGCTTCCCACCCGCAGACACGGCCAATTGTGTCTGTAGGAACACCCAACCAAGCCGGAGGCAACACGGGGATTCCAACCGGCGATCCCCGTGTTGGCAGGCAACGGAATTGACTGCCACGCTACCCAGATGCCCCGAGAAAATTGGAATTAGAGAAAATTTGTTGCAAAAATAAAACGTCTTTTTGCCACTTCAGCCCATCTTTGCCACGAGGGAACACAAACTTAACCAGCAACAAGCTTAAAGTGAATTGCATTAGTGTGAATGGGGTCTACCTGGTTTGTGCAGCGTACGTATGCTCCTGGTTGTCTTTCACAAATCTCGGCTGCATGTTGGTTAGTGCATGGATAGTTGAACTTTTTTAAGTTAAGTAAATTATGTAGAGTGAACGGCAAGCTCACTATTTAGACTGAAGATTTAAAACTACAAGGACTGGGGAACATTCTGGTCTATATACTCTTCTACTACTCACTTCCATGGCTCATGTTCAAGTCCTCTTGTTATTGAGCGTAAAACACCTATCAAATTACTGCTGGATAAGTTCTTATTCTGTGTAGTGGAAGCAAGGGTGCATTTCAATAGAAATGGGAGAAAACCTTAGACATGTCACTCAGCCATTCTACCACTAAATCTAGCCTGGTCTCAAGCTAGCTGTCCCAGCAACCCTTGAAGGGCTTGAGGTGAGAGCCAGAGTATTTCCACCAGGTTGTACTGGCAGTAGCCCATCCAGAACCCAAACAACACATCTGTCACATTATGCCTCCCCAGCAGGACACGGCTCAGGCCCACCATGCTGGCCCACAGGAGAACCAAGACCCGCAGTGGGGCAGCCAACACCAGGTGTGCCAAGAGGAAACGCCCACACATGGCGGCGCGGGTGGCATGGCCAGAGGGGAAGGAATAGCGGTCCACGGAAAAGGTGGCGAACATGTCCATCCGATTGTGAGCTGGCCGGCGCCGACGCACCACCGCCTTGACAATTCCCACCAGGACCAGGTCTAGCAGCAGGGCTAGGAAAGAGGGAGGGGAAGACAGTCAAGCGAGATAGAAGATGCAAGAACATTGTTACATAACAGCATGAGCTTGCCAATGTGAAAAAGTACAGTGGCAATGCACAACATCACTAAAGCACACAACAGTGACAACCTTAGCGTCTGCACCTTTTACTGGCCTGTGGAAAAGCATCAGCACAAGCCGATATTAGAAAACACAACAGAAATATGTATAAAACAAATTATGTCACAATACACTAACAGTACCATAATGTGGTTATCTTTGTATAGTTGGTCACAACCTGTGTCACAACTATAAAAAGACAGCATGCTTTACGGAGCAAAAACGATATCTTGTCACTTAGCTTAAGTCTCGCTCATTGGGAGAACGTATGCAGCCAGAATCACCTGTCTGCCACATAACAATTAAAATTCAACACCTCGTTGATCTCGTTGCCAGTGCCTCAAACAACACACTAAGTGGCACACATTTGCAAGTCTGCCAGCCTCTGATGAAAGGTGCATGACGGGCAGACAAAAGGGGGACAGACGGAGGGAGCGAGGGGAAAAGAGAGTATAGAGAGAGAGAGAGACACTTTTAATTCCTGAGGTGGCTGAATGCCAAACTGTAAAGGAGCTGGCAGCATTTGTTCTCCTCTTTGTATCACCATATTACATGGAAATAAGATGAAATATGCTAACCTCAAGGACACCATCCACTTGCACAGGAAGGCGGAAACAAACACACCCTTTGGAGCATGGTTGTCTGACAGAGGCACTGTGTAGATGATGTGTTTTGGTTTACCAAGCTCAAGCCTGGTAATAGCACAGGCACAAGGCAGCAAAAGCTACCATTTACCGCTGCCAAGGACGCCATCTTCACTATGCAGTGTGTGTGTTGTCCATCCATCCATCCATCTATCATCCGAACTGCTTGTCCTGCTCTCAGGTTCGCGGGGATGCTGGAGCCTACCCCAGCAGTCACTGGGCAGCAGGCGGGGAGACCCCTCGGACAGGCCGCCAGGCCATCACACAGGGCCGACAAACACACACACACACATTCATACCTAGGGGCAATTAAGTATGGACAATTCACCTGACCTACATGTCTTTGGACTGTGGGAGGAAACTGGAGCATCCAGAGGAAACCCATGCTGACACGGGGAGAACATGCAAACTCCACACAGAGGACGACCCAGGGCGACCCCCAAGGTTGGGTTACCCTGGGGCTTGCATCCAGAATCTTCTTGCTGTGAGGCAACCGCGCTAACCACTGCGCCACCGTGCCGCCTGTGTGTGTTGTATGCATTTATTTAAGTGCATGAGTGTGGGGGGGGGGTATATATTTCATGTCTCTAGAGGCTCAGTAGAGCATTTAATTTGACCAAGATGCATCATAGTAAAACCCATAGATCTAAATTATGAAGCTTCTTCATTGGCATGGGCACTGGGATAGGCTCCAGCATCCCGTGACCCTGAGGGCAGGATAAGTGGTTTGGATAATGGATGGATGGACATTTATAGTTTAAATTATTCCCAAATTCGTCAACTTCCCCATCTCTGTCCTGGCCTGTGTTTCTCCATGTTTGGTGCTCTGGTCTGCTCTACACACCGTGCCCTGCAGTAAACTGTTCCTACGGCATGCTACAATGACTGAGGTCGACTGGACTGCTCCCCGCTGAAGCACATGTTAAAACCTCCGCAGGGTATCACGTGACGTCTTGTCTGCTCCAGGTGATGGCAGCAACACCATGGGCAGTTCAGGCGCACATCCGTTTATCTGCCTTTATTCATCATTACTCTGACGGGTAAAGCCAACACAGGATGAATGACGACACGTGGCATCTACTGGTAAAAGTCAGCAAGCACCAAGAGGGTCAAACGTTGAAGAAATAAGGGGCAAAAAAAAAGAAAGAAAAGAAAAAGGCACAAACGTCATCACCTGTAGAAGTGAGGTCATCACTTGTAGAGGTGATGCGTATATTCTGAATGGGGAGGGGGCTTTGCTTTGACAGCGTTAGAGCGTCAGTGACACTTTACATCGTATTTAGGATCCTCGCCTCTGGTCCGCAAACACACGCAAGAAGCTGCGCGGGCATGCTTCATTGTCAATTCCTAATTAAAGGGTGTTGCTGCAAGAAAATAAGGAATTAACATGTGAGGACATTGACGACAGGTAAAACCAGATGTGCCACACCAAAAAACAAAACAAAACAATGAAAAGCCCCAACAAAATGGCAGAGGTGTTTGTTTTTGTTTGTTTGTTTTACCCACGAAAAGGTTGAGCATGACTTCTTGTCCTGCGGCACTGTCGCTCTTGTACAGGCAGTAAGCGGAGCCAGCCAGCCAGGGAATACCATGTCCGGAGATCTCGATCAGCTTCATCAGCGGCCGAACGCTGCCCCATGACGAATCCTCGCAGGCGCACACCCCCAGCCTCTTGGAGAGCCACAGGTCTATGGCGAGCAGAGAGCTCAGCGCTATGCCCACGATGGAGGGATTCAGCCGAATGCAGTCCTCCTCGGGGATCCCCTGGCCGCACGTCGAGCCCGTGGAGGAGCCGGAGCCCCTGCGCCGGGTGGGGCTCTCCGAAGCCCGGAGTCGTGCGGTGGCGGGGTCGGAGCCCTGCCGCTGGAGATGATGCGGCGGCGGGGCTCGGTTTAAAGACATGAACTCATACCGCCCGTTGGAGCCGCCGAGCACCGGGCTGCCTCCGCTGCGTCCCGTATTCTTTGCTTTTGGAGAGGGCATTTTTTTTTCTCCTTTTGGGCCGAGACAGTACAATATATCCCCGCTTTACCGCAGTATTAGATTTTCTGCAGTGTCGCGCGAGTTCTCACCCTTTTCAGTTCATCGCTATAACACTTGACGATTCCTATCACGTTCATTAACACTTCTCTCGCTCGCCATCTTTGTTGTCCCTCCCGAAAAGGTAACCGGGAAATGGGGTCCAACTTCTTCTTCTTCTGTTTCTTCTTCTTCTTTTATAATTCAAGACTTCAAGTATACAAACACATCAGCAAAGCCAGTGTACTCTAAAACAGAGTAGGCGAAGAACAGTATATCAAACATGCCAAAGACAATGAGAACAAAACAAGGAAACAGAAATAGTAAATTAAAAGGATAAAATAAAAATAAAATAGGACAACACAATATTCCAGGGGTCAAATTACATTAAATTGTTCAAATGCAAAAAATAGGTTTTTTTGGGGGGCATTTCTGTTTTTCATACATTTTAGAGCTTTGGAAAAAGCCACTAATTTGTTTTTAAAGGCTGCTAAACAGGATTGCGTTTTGCAATATTTACATTTGTGTATAAAATATTTTGTCAAAATAATTACATTATTCAACAAGAAATCTATATTTCTATCTTCAATAAACGTCCCAAATTTGACACTTTCTAGTAGAAATGGAGGTAAAGCACCAATGCTAGATTTCATCTATACATTCAAATTGTACCAAAAATTATAAGTAATGTTACAGTGGAAAAATAAACGATCCGTTGTTTCTATGTCTGTCTTGCAAAATTGACAGGAATTACAGTCCACATTAACTTTTAACCGTAGAAATTCGCTAGATCTTCTTCGTGTTCTTCTTCTTCTTCTTCTGCGGATCGCAAACAACTTTAAGGTGCACACCACCACCTACTGTACGACAGTGTGTAACATCCCTAATAAATTCTACCCATCAACCATGTGTCACTTAAGAAAAGCAAATAGTGCCTCCCGGAGTTTAAAATAGCGTCTCCTAGAACAGGGGTTCCCAAACTTTTCCATGCCAAGGACCCCTTAATAGCCGTGGCCTCTGGCTACATTGTAAAACTGAGAAATGACACTGAATGTTTACAATAAAAAAGAAAGAAATATTGACTAGTAATTTGGGGAAATTAAATGAATAATAAGAAAGAAATACTAAAAGAAAGAACTGTTGATGAATATTGTAAAGCACAAATGACAATGAATGTTTGGTTAATAAAGTAAAGAATATTGTAGCGAATTCGGGAGGTAGTCCGGAAGACCGTCGCCACAACCGGGACGCGAACCCGGGTTCCCCACTCCGCAAACGACAACGTTAACCGGTCGACTTTTGTCGAACGGTCAGCGACGTTTCCCGCGGTGACGGCGGCACGGGTTCGCGTCCCGGCCGCGGCAGTTCCTGTGGTTGCCCCCCCCCGCCCCCACCACCCGAATTTGCTACATTGGTGTCAGAAGTGGGATGGTGAGACCGTAAGGCCATAGGAAGCGTATGCGCCCAGAGGCGTGAGCGAGCTGATGTTTGATTTTTTTATATTTGCCAGTGCAATTTTTTTTAAGCCATGTCGCAATATGGGGGCCCCAGCCAGAGGCAACGGCCATTAAGGGGTCCTTGGCATGAAAAAGTTTGGGAACCCCTGGACTAAGCGGTTAGCGAAGTCGCTTGCGGCTGCGAGAGTCCCACGTTCGCGACTCCTGGCTGTGGCGAATCCCGAAGGAAGCGGGCAATGTAATGATCACGGATGAGTAGGCTTGGTAGCCCTTGGCTAACGGGCCGGACCCTTTAATCAACTGGTTAACGTGGTCGCCCGCGGTGCTGGAGATCTGAATTCGCGTGACGGTCCGGCCGGGCTGCCCCCCGAATTCGCGACAATACTATAAAATGACCGAGTTGGTTGTAGTTTAGACCCTGTGTACACGTGGTTATAAAATACGTTTTGGGCGATCGGATCACAAGTGGAGAGCGAGACACATCGCCGTTTACACCTGTGTCTGCCATGCGTCTCCAGATGCGTCCACTTGTGATCAGATTTCGTTACTCCGAAGAAGAAAAGAAGATTTCCTGTTACGTCCTTGTCGGGGACGCATCAGGACGCATTTAGCGTTTACACTACAAATTGGGTTAAAATGCGTCCGACTAACTCGGCAAGTGGTTTGAGTAACCGGTTCACAAAACGTTTTGGAGGTCGTTTATACTTGTATTTATTACTGTCCACGTGTGATCCGATCGCAAAAAACAAAACAAACAAAAAACGCATTTTAAAACCAGTGTAAACGGGGTCTTCGCTCGTGACATTTCATACGACGTAATTTGTCACGAGCTAGCGTTCAGGCACTCTGGTTGGTAGATGAGGTAGTTAAAAGAAAACGCGCAGACACGCCTCCTTCCTGGTCCGTGCACGCCGTGGCCCTGTGTGTGGGGGAAGGCTTGACTCTCGAAGTTCTCCGCAGTGCACGAAAGGAGACCGCAGCAATGCCTGGGTTCTTATTGGGAGACGTTTTTCCAAACTTTGAAGCGGAGACCACCATCGGGAAGATTAAGCTCCACGATTTCCTCGGAAACTCGTAAGTTTACGAGCGGCCAGCAACGGGTGCTGTAGCGATAATAGAGGCCATGTACTTTGAATGATTTTGTGGTGATCCATTATAGTTGGGCTGTGCGTGGGAGTATTGCTCGATTTGTGAGTCGATATGGACAATGCGGAATGTCGCCGTGTCGGGAAAAGTTTCATCTTGGGCTGTGAAAAAAACGTATCTGTGATCTGTGGATTGGGAAAACACTATAAAAAAAAACCCCAAAACAAAACGGCACCTGACTGTTGATTGCGTCTATTCGACATCTAGTGGTTGGCGCGTGTAAGGTTACACAAGCGTGACTCAGTTTGACGATAGGATAACAATACTTGGTTTTGTAGACTTCTAAGGCACAAACAAAACAAAACAAAAACCGTTGGGTTCCTCTATATCCTGCACGTCAGATAGCCCTTCAATATTGGTTCTTATTCTAATGCTGTGAGAGAGACACACGATGCTTTACGACGACAATAATGCCATGCAATGTGAGGGAAGTTTGGGAGAATTAAATCCGCCCCAACAGTAGAGAAAAGGGACTCGATCTGTGCCAATTTCGGCGGAAAGGGAACGTATAAATATGAACGCAAGGGGTCTTGATGATTCTTCTTGTTTGTTTGTGTTCATTCAGTGAGGCATGAAACCAGAGAGGACGGGGAAGGCGTGTGAGAACAGGCTTTCAATCCTTTTGTACACTATTGGCATCCATTTTAGTGTCTAATCCACTGGCCCTCTGTTACATGACTAGAGCTCTGTGTGCGAGAGAGAGAGAGTCAGAGGGAGAGCGAGAGAGCCCAGAAGTTATAGCAATTCAGTTCAAAACTTCAGTGCAGATTCAGGGTCCATAACAGACAAAGACAAATAGGTAAAAGACAAACCCCAGACAGTACACAGAGTAAACACAATAAAATAACATAAATGGAACAAGTCAGTGTCGTGTAAGAAGACAGCTACAGTGCATCCGCAAAGTATTCACACCCCTTCACTTTCCCCACATTTTGTTATGTTACAGCCTTATTCCAAAATTGATTCAATTCCTTTTTTTCCCTCGTCAATCTACACACAATACCCCATAAGGACAAAGTGAAAAAGGTTTTGTAGAAATTTTTGCAGATTTATTAAAAATAAAAAACTGAAATATTGCATGTACATAAGTATTCACACTCTTTGCTCTGACACTCAAAATTTAGCTCAGGTTCATCATGTTTCCACTGACCATCCTTGAGATGTTTCTACATCTTGATTGGAGTCCACCTGTAGTAAATTCAATTGATTGGAGATGATTTGGAAAGGCACACACCTGTCTATATACGTAAGGTCCCACTGTTGACAGTGCATGTCAGAGCAGAAACCAAGCCATGAAGTCAAAGGAATTGTCTGTGGACCTCCGAGACAGGATTGTATCGAGGCACAGATCTGGGGAAGGGTACAAAAAAATTTCTGCAGCTTTGAAGGTCCCAAAGAGCACAGTGGTCTCCATCATTCGTAAATGGAAGAAGTTTGGATCCACCAGGACTCTCCCTAGAGCTGGCCGCCCAGCCAAACTGAGCAATCGGGGGAGAAGGGCCTTAGTCAGGGAGGTGACCAAGAACCCGATGGTCACTCTGACAGAGCTCCAGCGTTCCTCTGTGGAGATGGGAGAACCTTCCAGAAGGACGGTCATCTCTGCAGCACTCTACCAATCAGGCCTTTATGGTAGAGTGGCCAGATGGAAGCCTCTGCTCAGTAAAAGGCACATGACAGCCCGCTTGGAGTTTGCCAGAAAGCACCTAAAGGACTCTCAGACCATGAGAAACAAGATTCTCTGGTCTGATGAAACCAAGATTGAACTCTTTGGCCTGAGTGCCAAACGTCACGTCTGGAGGAAACCAGGCACCTCTCATCACCTTGCTAATACCATCCCTACAGTGAAGCATGGCGGTGGCAGCATCATGCTGTGGGGATGTTCTTCAGCGGCAGGAACTGGGAGACTAGTCAGGATCGAGGGAAAGATGAATGGAGCAAAGTACAGAGAGATCCTTGATGAAAACCTGCTCCAGAGCGCTCAGGACCTCAGACTGGGGCGAAGGTTTACCTTTCAACACGACAACGACCCTAAGCACACAGCCAAGACAACGAAGGAGTGGCTTCGGGACAAGTCTGTGAATGTCCTTGAGTGGCCCAGCCAGAGCTCAGACTTGAACCCCATTGAACATCTCTGGAAAGACCTGAAAATAGCTGTGCAGCGACGCTCCCCATCTAATCTTATAGAGCTTGAGAGGATCTGCGGAGAAGAATGGGAGAAATACCCCAAATATAGGTGTGCCAAGCTTGTAGCTTCATACCCAAGAAGACTTGAGGCTGTAATCACTGCCAAGGGTGCCTCAACCAAGTACTTAGTAAAGGGTGTGAATACTTGTGTACATGCAATATTTCAGTTTTTTATTTTTAATAAATTTGCAAAAATTTCTACAAGACCTTTTTCACTTTGTCATTATGGGGTATTATATGTAGATTGATGAGGGAAAAAAAGGAATTTAATCCATTTTGGAATAAGGCTGTAACATAACAAAGTGAAGGGGTGTGAATACTTTCCGGATGCACTGTATACCAGTGGTCCCACTGCCGTGATTGGTAGTGTGTGGCACTGAATCTTATATTGGTTAAACCCTTGATGATTACATTATCCGAGTCATTTGAGCCGGCAAATAAATTTATACATGAGATTTCTAGGAAGAGCCTGAAAGATATTGACTCCTGTAGCCACAAACATTTTGCTTACATTACATCAGATCTTTTTAGTAGTATTCTCACAGCATCATTATAAGCTACTGGAAGCTTGCTTTTTTTTTTTTTTTTTTTTGTAGTTTGACCACAGGTGTGCAGTATAAAGTGGTGTGCAATATGCTCTGAACAGAAACATCTTCACACTAACTGAACACATACCTAATATACCAAACTATATCACACACACACACACACTTTGAGGTAAACAAAGTTGAATGTACAACTTGGTATATTGTATGACATTTTCTACAATGACAAAGGACACGTCAATAGCATATAAAATCTAATTTGCTCTGAATGACCATAATAACTCATGATTGGAAATGACTGATAATGTGTTTGTTAGGATTTGTTTGGGGTTTTAGGCCATGTCATTACATAAGTAAAACCGTGTTGTGTGGAACACAATGCACAAATGAGCAAGTTGGAAGTATATTTCTTAATGAAAAATGCCCCCCCTCCTTTTTTTTTTTTTTTAGCTTCTCTGTTCAGAGACTGTTTTTTAGGGCGGTGTCTCTCAATTATTTTCTGAGTTTGCACTTATTTCATGAGTAGGAATGACCAGTTAAGTGTTTTCGCAACAGTTGTCAAAAATGAATTGGATTTTGCAGAACTGAATACTTACACAGCCCTTTTAATGAGTGACTCAGTAGGACTGAGTGCTTACTCTATATATATATTTTTTTTCTTTCTACTTTTAATCTTTTTTGTCCTTAGCTATTGTTTTATGAATTTCCTCTGATCTGACTAATTCTTTTGTTACCTAATCCAAATTGTTTAATTTGAAAGTTATGAAATTTCTCTCCTGACAAGTTAATGGAATGTGATTAAAAGTTGGAGTTGTCATCCTGACAGGCAGCAGTAGCAGATAAACACTTTTTAAAAAATCATCTTTTCAATGCTCATTTGCAACACTGGCGTCCTGACCCATTCTTTGTGGGATCATGTGATTACCCTTTTCAACTTCCTCTATTGAGAGAAAGTACCCTTTGGAGTGAGACGTAAAGCTATTGTTGCCTCTGTTTGCTGTGAAATGTTCATCGCAAATCATCCAATGTGCTCATTTTGACTTGGCTAGAGCAAGAGTTAAACCAGCCCAACCACTGAGGATTCACAAGCCAGTGCATTCTTAGTGCCGTTCCCAAGCCCAGATAAATGGAGAGGGTTGTGTCAGGGAGGGCATCCGGCGTAAAATCTTTGCCAAATCAGATATGCAGATCATAAATAAGATTTCCATACCAGATTGGTCGAGGCCCGGGTTACCAACGACTGCCACCGGAACTGTTAACCAGCAGGGTGCTGGTGGAAACCATGCTACTATTTGGCGAAGGAGAGGGGGAAGGCATGTCTAGAGGTGGCGAGAGAGGAGGAAGGGTATGAGTGTGGAGAGTGAGAGTCGGAACTTTGAATGTTGGCACTATGACTGGTAAAGGGAGAGAGCTGGCTGATATGATGGAAAGAAGAAGGGTAGGCATACTGTATGTGGAAGGGGAGTAAGGCCAGGCGTATTGGAGGTGGGTTTGAACTCTTCTGCCATGGTACGAATGGGAGGAGAAATGAGGTAGGGGTAATTCTGAAGGAGGTGTATGTCAAGAGCATGCTGGAGGTGAAGAGAGTGTCAGAGTGATGAATATGAAGCTGGAAATCAAAGGTGTATTGCTGAATGTTATCAGCGCATATGCCCCGCAAGTTGGGTGTGAGATGGATGAGAAAGAAGAATTCTGGAGTGAGTTGGATGACGTGGTGGAGAGGGTACCCAAGGAGGAGAGAGTGGTGATTGGAGCGGACTTCAATGGACATGTTGGTGAAGGGAACAGTGGGGATGAGGAGGTGATGTGAAGGTATGGAGTCAAGGAGAGAAATGTGGAAGGACAGATGGTGGTGGATTTTGCGAAAAAGATGGAAATGGCTGTGGGGAATACATATTTCAAGAAGAGGGAGGAACACAGGGTGACGTACAAGAGTGGAGGAAGTGCACACAGGTGGACTATATCTTATGTAGAAGGCACAATCTAAAAGGGATTGGAGACTGCAAGGTGGTGACGGGAGAACGTAGCTAGGCAGCATCGGACTATGATGTTTGCGGATGACATTGTGATCTGTAGTGAGTAGGGTGCAGGTTGAGGAGACCCTGGAGAGGTGGAGGTATGCACTGGAGAGAAGAGGAATGAAAGTCATAGGAGCAAGACAGAATACCTATGTGTGAATGAAGGGGAGGACAGTGGATTGGTGAGGATGCAAGGAGTAGAGGTGACGAAGGCATATGAGTTTAAATACTTGGGGTCAACTGGCCAAAGTAACGGGGAGTGCAGAAGAGAGGTGAAGAAGAGAGTGCAGGCAGGGTGGAGTGGGTGGAGAAAAGTGTCAGGAGTGATTAGCAACAGAAGGGTACCAGCAAGAGTTAAAGGGAAGGTTTACAAGATGGTTGTGAGACCAGCTATGCTACATGGTTTGGAGACAGTGACACTGATGAAAAGACAGGAGCTGGAGGTGGCAGAGTTGAAGATGCTAAGATTTTCATTGGGAGTGACAAAGAAGGACAGGATTAGGAACGATTCTATTAGAGGAACCGCTCAAGTTGGATGGTTTGAAGACGAGGCAAGATTGAGGTGGCTTGGACATGTGTGGGGAAGAGATGCTGGGTATATTGGGAGAAGGATGCTGAATATGGAGCTGCCAGGAAAGAGGAAAAGAGGAAGGCCAAAGAGGAGGTTTATGGATGTGGTGAGGGAAGACATGCAGGTGACTGGTGTGACAGAGGAAGATGCAGAGGACAGGAAGAAATGGAAATGGATGATCCACTGTGGCGACCCCTAACGGGAGCAGCCAAAAGTAGTAGTAGTACTAGTAGAGTAAGAGTCGAACCACAGGTTCTAAAGTCTCGGGTCCAAAATTAAACATGAGGTAGTCACTCGTGTGCATCACACAACTGTCACATTTCATATAAAGATGCAGTTTTAAATAATTCAGATTTCATACAAATTTCAAATGATGGAAACTGCAGTAGTAAAGATGTGACTCAATTATGAAGCTCTATGATGTAAGAATACAAATATAATGAAATTATATTTAAAACATGAGTATTATACAGAGGGACGGATACTGGAATTGAGCTGTATTTGTTTTTAATGAAGGCATCCACAGATTGTGCAGCCCTGAGATGTTCTGATACAACCCTACTGGGTTTTGTCTCTCTCTGTTGGTTCAACAGACTCCCTGACACCCATTTCTCCAATTGTTTCTCGTCTTTCCTCCACAGAGAGCAACTCTCTGACTTCTGATTTCTTTAACTTCCACTCATTTCCAAGTTCTCTCCCTTCTTTCAAGTTCAACAATTTATCTTAGACTGCTATCAGACGTTATTTACATAACCCCCTTTTTTATATTAAAATGTGATATGCTTCACGGGAAGTTATAAGAATTATTATTTTTTGGATCCCCCCCCCCCTTTCTCCCCAATTGTACTTGGCCAATCACGCCACTCTTCTGAGCTGTCCCGGTCGCTACTCCACCCCTTCTGCCGATCTGGGGACGGCTGCAGACTACCACATGCCTCCTCCGATACATGTGGAGTCACCAGCCGCTTCTTTTCACCTGACAGTGAGGAGTTTCACCAGGGGGATGTCGCATGTGGGAGTATCACGCTTTTCCCCCCAGTTACCCCCTGAACACTAACCAGGACACATACCGACATCTGGCTTCCCACCTGCAGACATAGCCAGTTTTGTCCATAGGGACACCTGACTAAGACGAAGGTAACATGTTGATTCGAACCGGTGATCTCCGTGTTGGTAGGCAATGGAATAGACTGCTACGCTACCCGGACGCCTCAAGTTATAAGAATTTAAAGGCAAAATGCAGATAGGTAGTAAGGAAAAGAAACGATGAAGACACAAACTACACAAACAAAAATTATAATTCTTTTATCCTCTTTCAATGGTGTATTCTGTAAATTGTGTAAACACAACATCCATTGTACATTGTCCATCTTGGGAGAGAGATCCCCCCCTCTGTTGCTGTCCCTGAGGTTTCTGCCTGGTGTTTTTTCTTCCTGTTAAAGGTTTTTTTTTTTTTTTTTAGGGAGTTGTTGCTTATTCAATGCAAGGGTCTAAGGACAGGATGTTGTGTTGCTGTAAAGTCCCTTGAGGCAAATTTGTGATATTGGGCTAGACAAATACAAGTGACTTGACAAACTGTGGTTTTAGGGTAAAGGACCTTACACTATGTGAAGGGAACATTTATGGTTATGGGATCCCTAATCATAGAAAAGAAAATGGGATGAGCCTAGGTAAGTACAAGACTTAAAACATGGGATAAGCTTTCGATATGATGCATCAGTCCATGGATCCAAAAGGTGGTGTCTGGGGCCACAGCGAAGGCAGCTCCACCACAAATCTTCATCCTTGTTTTTAGTGATTACAGAGATGGGAACCGGCTCATCTGAGGCTTCTAGTAGCAACACATTTTGCTAGTATGTCATGTTTTTTTTTTTTCTATGGGCAAGTTCAGAGGGGTTTGTAGAAATCCATCCATTATCCAAGACACTTATCGGGGTTGTGGGATGCTGGAGCCTATCCCAGCAGTCATTGGGCAGCAGGCGGGGAGACACCCTGGACAGGCCGCCAGACCATCACAGGGCCGAGACACACACACACACACACATTCACACCCAGAGACAATTTAGTACAGTTGCTTCACCTGACCTACATGTCTTTGGACTGTGGGAGGAAACCGGAGGAAACTCCACACAGAGGACACCTGAGGATGACCCCCAAGGTTGGACAACCCCTGGGTTTGAACCCAGGACCTTCTTGCTGTGAGGCGACTGCGCTAACCACTGCGCCACCATGTTACATTTGCAGAAATATTGAAGAAAAAAATGTTTAAACTTATTGGACAGGTAGATAGTGGGGGACTTTAAAAAACGATGCCAGTGATCTTGGTTGCCACTTTGACTATTTTGTTGAGCAGATTTTTGTTCCTCATGCTTAGGTTTCCTTACCAGGCTGCTATAGATAGAGTTGATTGGATGAAAGATTACAGACCTCACTGTTACATTCCCATTAAAAATGAAAAAAAAATTGTATTTTCTCCTACAGATGGGGTGTCCTGTTCTCCCACCCAAAGGACTTTACTCCTGTGTGCACCACTGAGTTGGCCTGTGCTGCTAAGATTAGTGATGAGTTTAAGAAACGGGGTGTCAAGATGATTGCTTTGTCCATCGACAGTGTTGAGGACCACCGCAGTTGGAGTGAGGTTAGACACACGCACACACACACACACACACACACACACAAAAACCTACCGTTTTTATCCCCCACCCCCACCCTTCTATTTGCAGTGTGTAACAGGTTAAAGGCTAATAGCTGAGATCAGTAACAGTGGGTGGATTTACTCTTGGTCAGATGATACCTTTTCATTCTCTCACACACGTGTTGTGAGGTGACACGCAGCTTGCCAGGTGGTTATGATATGTATAGACTGGCAGCAATGCACCAGCTGTTTTGCCAACTGGCTTGAAACACTTTTAAAACACCTGTAGGATCTATTGTGAAATGCAACCCATATTTACTGGTTTGACCATGCCTAAATTTATACAGGTGTCCTTGTGTGAAAACATAGTTCTACGTCCATTATGTTTTATAACATCTGTCTTGGCCCCCTCAAGGATTAGTTGAAACCATTTTAGTGTTAATATTTCTCGGTTAGTCTCGAAACGTCCTGGAACGTAACCCATCTTGGAAATGAAACCAGTTAACATCATTCAGTGGTGTAAATCTTGAGTCTATGCTAGCTCAGGTCTGTCGCCATAAATTTCACACTCAATCATGCATGTAAGACGTGGGAGGAGAAGAGGGTGTTCTGTCGGCTGGCTGCCTCGCTCAACGCCAACAGGAACATTGGCCTTGCAAAGTTGCAGCAGTACCTCTTCTCCAAGGCCACAGAGTGGCCCAAGAGGGAGGGCGGTTAACAAGGCAGCAAAGTTCTATAAAGCAATGCTGGGCCAGAGCTTACTGGACAAACCAGCTTGGTTTCTAGGTTACAGCAAAAACACCCACCACCATATTCTCCACAAGGTCCCGGCATGATCAGCCCCTTAGATAAACACTGTGTTTCTTGAATGGTTGACAAATCCTGAACAAAGGAGCCTTGTATGCAGTCACCCTTCTTGAGATATGAGAGGTGTATTGTACAATACCCCCATGCTTTCTCTGTATCAACCTTGAGCACGCACCTCTGGGCTAGATGAAGAGCCCACAGCTTGACCCATTTGCCTTGTCTGATGTCCAGCTGTTGATTATATAACCCTTTTTTTTTTGGGTTTCTCCCCAATCGTATCCAGCCAATTACCCCACACTTCCGAGCCGTCCCGGTTGCTGTTGCATCCCCTCTGCTGATCTGGGGAGGGCTGCAGACTACCACATGTCTCCTCTGATACATGTGGAGTCACCAGCCACTTCTTTTCCCCTGACAATAAGGAGTTTCGCCAGGGGGACATAGCACGTAGGAGGATCACGCTATTCCCCCTAGTTCCCCCTCCCCGCTGAACAGGCACCCCAACTGACTAGAAGAGGCGTTAGTGCAGCGATCAAGACACATACCCACATCCGTCCAGCTTCCCACCTGCACACACGGCCAGTTGTGTCTGTAGGGACGCCCGACCAAGCCGGAGGTAACGTGGATTTGAACCAGCAATCCCCGTGTTGGTAGGCAACAGAATAGACCGCTACGTTACCCAGACACCAGATTATATCACCCTTTATTGTTTGATGCATGAACTGCCATCGTCGTGAAGTAAATTAAGAAATCGATAAACTTCTGATGTTCCAGCTCAGTTTACCTTCATGTACTGTAATCGTAAAAACAGACGACCTAAAGGCAAGGGACTGCGCGCGTGCTTATGTGTCTTAGTTGAGCCCCCCCCCCCCCCCCCCCACACACACACACACAGTTGCTGTTTACTGTTAAACTTTCCTTTTATTTTAAAAACAGTGGATTGCATTAGAAAGAGAGCACTTCTAGGTGTTGGACAGTAGGGATGGGAATCACCAGAGGCCCAATACAGTAACTTTGCAATTTTGAACATTTTGCAGTATGCTGAGTATTGTGATACATACATTGCGATACCTTTTTTTTTTTCAAGAGCAAATTGTGTCCCCAGAGGAAAGCTTTTTCAATGTCCTTTATATATGACGTCACCAGAGACTCGGCACTACCATCTAGTGGACTGAACAAGCAATTGATTTTATTAGTCTAGTACTGTCAAGTCAGTTTTATGTGTACAGCCCAATATCATAAATTACAAATTTGCCTCAAGGGGCTTTACAGCAACACAACATACTGTCCTTAGACCCTAGCATCGGATAAAGAACAACTCTCTCTTAAAAAAAAAAAAAAACTTTAACAGGGAGAAAAAACAGGAAGAAACCTCAGGGAGAGACACACAGGAGGGATCTCTCTCCCAAGACGGAAAACGTGCAATGGATGTTGTGTTTACACAATTTTCAGAATAAAACATTGAATTATAATGGAATTATAAAATTTATGAAGAATATGATGAGCAGGATGCCAAGCAGTGTCCAGACACCACCAGAACAGCCCAGGACCCAAGCTACACGACCAGCATCACCATGTAAAAAAAATAAAAAGGAAAAAAAATTAGTCATACTGAACCAAAAATTTTTAATTCTCATTTGCAATTTATATAATATCGATGCTTTGCGTCCGTGTATCAATACAATGTTGCTACACAAAATATTGCGATGCTATGCTGTATTTTTTTTTTAATCACCCTTATTGGACACAGGCAAAGCCCTCACAGGACCATGCTTTTCACCAAAGAACCATTGGTTGTTCACTGGTAAGTTTTAGTTTCAAAGCCAGTGATTAATAGGCAGCCCTTGTCACACTTTAAGCTAGCCTCTTTCTAATTTGACAAAAACCCTATAGTAAGGATGGAGATGTCCATCAAGAGTGCGAGATACAGTTGTTACTTTCATCACACCCGTCCACTGTTGACAGACATAAAGTTGGAATTGTGTCTGAAATCATGTGCCTTGTCCCGCTGTCTAGGATGTAATGGCATTCAACAGTGAGACGACGGGCAGCCCTCTTCCTTTCCCGATCATCGCCGACGACAAGAGAGAGTTATCTTTGCAGCTGGGCATGCTGGACCCCGACGAGAAGGACAAGGATGGCGTGCCCCTCACTGCTCGCTGTGTAGGATCTCCATCCTCCTTCACTGTTTCAGAAACATTTGGCACACACAGACCATTTACTGCCATACAGTAAATCACAAAAGTGCCAATTTAAAACCTGGTGGTTTTTTTTTATCAAACACAGCAAATGGACATTGGACGTTTTCAGTATCATCAGAGTATGATGGCTGAATAGCTCTAGTGACTTTGGAAACATACATTGTACTGGTGATATTTGCATATTTGAAGGTAACCTCATCTTTTTACTGGGCCTGTCTCCTCTTGAAACTGTCTCTAGGTGTTTGTGATTGGTCCAGACAAGAGGCTGAAGCTGTCAATCCTCTACCCAGCCACCACAGGAAGGAACTTTAATGAGTTGCTCCGAGTTATCGACTCTCTGCAACTCACTGCACAGAAGAAGGTTGCCACACCTGTGGACTGGAAGGTGCACACTGACATTTATTAATGCTGCCATTTATAATCCGTAGTTAAAATCAGGAAATAGATATGGATACATGACATTTGTTATATTACGTGACGTCGTCAGAGACACGTTACTTGGAATACGTTAACACTAGAAGAACTGGGATTTCACTCCTAACTAAAACGACCATGGGCAGTCAAGTTGATGGCTAGTTTTTAAACTCTATATTCTGTCAAGGTGAATACCCAATTGAGATACTAATGCATTACATATGTTAGTATGTCTGTTAAGAAATGACTGACACCAAAATTAACATTTTAACAACTATAATCCATCCAGCCATTATCCAAACCGCTTATCTTGCTCTGAGTCGCGGGGATGCTGGAGCCTATCCCAGCAGTCATTGGGCGGCAGGCAGGGAGACACCCTGGACAGGCCGTCAGGCCATCAGAGGGTGACACACTATTTTTAAACAATTTAAACTTCAGAGAGACATGGTTGAACTTGAATAGCAAAACTGAAAAAATTAAAATATTACCTGAAAAACAAAACGGACAACACATACTGCTAATCTAACAAGTGTAACAAGGCCTATAAAACACATGTAAAAAAAGAACTGAAAATAACCGTTGAAACGGTCCCAAAAAATGACCGTAACTTAAACTCTCTTTTAAACTCTATATTCTGTCAAGATAAAGACCCAATTGAGATATTAATGCATTATGTATGTTAGTATGTCTGTTAAGAAACTAACTGACACCAAAATTAAAATTTTAACAACTTTAATACTATTTTTCAAAAAATTTAAAATGGCCGCTGTCCAACGCCTGTAAATACTGCAACGCCTCAGTGGTAGTCATGGTGCGTCTGTAACCAGACATGTTAGAAATAATAAAAAATCAAGTTTAGACTATTACTCTGCACTGGAGAACGCTAGTGTTTATCTAGGACAGAGCAGTGAACTTCACGAACGAAATGATGCGACCAGCACACGTCATAAATAGTGACAGGATGCTCACGATCACTTGCAAATTACGAGACATCATTTTGACGGCTCATGGTCGTTTTAGGTAGCTCTTATGACTTTTTTTTTTTTTTTTTGCAATTGATCTAAAACTCATTCTAATGCAAATATATGCATTCACGGAGTGGCAGGTGTGTCTCTCTTTTCCGCAAAGTTATCAAACTTTGAAAATCCAAAACCGTCAAAATGATGGCCTTGGTCGTTCTGGTGTTAAAACATGTAGACGGAAAATGCCTTTGGTGACATGTGGCTCTGTCTTTGTCCCTCTTTCAGCCCGGTGACAAGGTCATGGTTATCCCCTCTCTGTCTGATGCCGAGGCTGCCGCCCTCTTTCCCAGTGGTGTGACAACGAAAGAGGTGCCATCTGGGAAGAAATACCTGCGCTACACCCAGCCCTGAAGAGGCACACCACTGCACTCCTATAGCATTGTCCTCTATATGCTAACCAACAACTCTGCCCCTAGTAGTTCATCACTATTTTATCAATGAATCTATGGGTAATACTTTCTCTATGTAGAACTGATAAACTGTAATTGCACTTGTGTGAGCCTATGACTACTAATGTTTCCACTCGTTACACATTCAGCAAGGATTTGGAGGTTTATAGTGATGTATAGTGCCTTACTTACACTGTTGCTGGAATAAAAACTCTTTTGTAACATTTGCTGTGTGTGTGCTTTGGTTATGATTTGACGGTTTTCAGGTTAGTCTATTGTTGCCAGCTGTAGGCACCTGTAATAAAAGTTTATGTGCAACATAAGAATTGCAATAGAAAGCATCAGTATTCCTCTCTAAACGTTTACTCTCAAAGTTGGAGTCTGTTGCAGACAATTGTCAGATGCATGTTAAGGTGAGCCACGGAGAGCACAGAACAACTAAATGATGAACAGATGAGATATGATCCCGACCCACATGTACAAAATCTCGCTATTTAAATACTACTAATGCCAACTTTGCCGACTACTTTTGCAGAAATTTGACAATTGACCGCTAGACGTCGCTCTCCTACCATTCTAAGTGGAAATACAAAAGTACCGTTTTTACTGCAATGCACACTTCTATCGGTAGGTGGCAGAAGCAAGTTGCACATTGAGCATTCGCTCCTTTAGTACCCTGTGACGGGTGACGGCACTAAAACAGTTTAAATGTAAATGAAACATTAAGCAAAACCAGCTTTGAGGGGAAGGGGTTTTTTACGAAGTAAAAGTTATTGGGAAATCTAAACTTTAGCCAAAGTCTTGCACGTTATTCAATGACTTGCAGCCATGCAGGTTAGTCCAGCAGCGCACCGGTCTGCGTTGCATTACAGCCCGGTTCATACGGTGTCCTGGTTTGTCCGTATCTTTTACGACAACTGCTTTCACCAGAGACTTTTAAAGCAGACTCATTCACTCTACTGTTGTTTTAAGTTTTCTTCCATTTACATTTTGTGAAAGCTCAACAATCTGTCTGACTTGGGGGGGGGGGGGGGGGACTCACATCCCATAAGGTCAGATGAGGCTATCCGCATGTGGATGGTCTCAGCTTGAGGTTTAGTGTGGGGAATGAAGCTAAAAAGCACAATAAAGCCAAGATCTGAAACAAACCTTCCTATAAAAATAACTGAGCGAGGCCTGCTGAAAATCTGCTGAAACGACTTGACACGTCGGTTTCCCTGTTTAGTTTGGGTGCAGCGTTACCAGCTACTCCGAAGCTGCTCCAAAGCTGGCACGGCGTGTGATATTGTGTTGTGTTTTACGGCACCACCCGAGGGGATGTAAGTCATCTTAGGCCGAGGAATGGATGCTCGGTCTGGCAGAGGTCACTTCTCCATCGCAGCATCACCAGCTGCATGAAAGGCAGACACGGCTCCAGGCTTGGCGAAATGCAAGGCTAACGGCGCCACATAAGTTTGAGAAAGTGATCGTGTCGTATGGCATTTGCTTCACTTTAGTTTCACTTTTATGTGCGGAAAAAGGAAAACAAAGAACTGAACGGGTTGGACGAGCCCGCCCTGACTCTAACGGCAAGTCTAAACTCATTGTGCCGCAGAAGCTGAAGTCCGAACAGGGCGCCGGTAACTGTAGAAGAGACACCGGAGCTGAAACCCCGGTGTAGGTTTTCTCTGTGAGTTATTCAACCCTAAAAACTGCACTGCTGAGGATCATATTAATTACTTTGAGTAGTTTGAGGGTGAACACACACACACACACACACACACACACACACACACACACACCCCTCACACTGGACTGGAATTTTACTCAGGAATGTGAAGGTCAAATACAAAAGATGGAGGATCCTGGGAGTGCAGGGCCACCCTCATTTCTAATACTGTCCTATTGTCAAGACAAAATGGGGTGCGGGCAGGGTATTCAGGTTTTTATTTTTTTATGACTCACTTGCACTTATCTGAACCCCCCCCCCCAGAGACCCCTTTAGGTTCTCTCTCAAACAGTCTCACAGTCTGGTCACGTGTCACTACTTTTCTACGCAACAGTTAACGCAACTCACTGTCGGCCCTCCTGTTGTCTTAGGGTCATACGAGTGTTGAACAACGGAGAAAACACTACATGGTCTTTTTTCACCCCCGTTTGATGACTTTTCCTACAGTGACCCCAACATTAGAAAAAGTGAAACACTGTTTTTGTTCATATTTCCGTGAAAGCCGTACACCACTAGGGTACTAAGATGGTCTCAGGGTCATGTTTGGCCCTAAGACGTGTTTGGGTCACGTGTGACCCTACAAAAACGAGGGGTGTCCCCTGACTAAATGCGGCCTTTCTGCACGGTGGAGAGGGAGAACCCAGATAGTCGCACAGTTTGTGCTGAATGACAGCTTGTTTCTTCATGCAACATAGATGTGGGGTTTAAAATTAAATGACGTTGCTTTAATTTAGAGGTTTAATGAAGGCGGGTCATAAATGACCCGTAAGACAAGAGCAGTATACACAATGCGTGGGCAACACAAGGGCTAGTCAACGGATGCCAAAGCGGCCTCGGCTCTGAAGAGTCCAGGTTCACATCTCTCTGCGGGGCGAGTCGGGAACAAGTTCTCACCGACGACAACGTGACGCCTGCTGGCGAGCCGAGTTGGCAAACGCGAGATACAAACATTTGCCGCGTAAAACTCTCAAGACGTTTTGCTTCTTCCCCTCGTCCTCCTCCCTCCCTCCCTCCCTCCCTCCCTCCATGGTGCTCTGGCCTTCTGCTCTGCTGTCTGGTGCTGTTGTGCCTGACGGCCATCCAGAATAACACCAGCCCGGACTAACTGAACTGATCAAATGCATTTCTCAAATTCCAGACCACAATGGCCAGCGTCAGAGCACATGAAGCACTTTGGGTGTCAGACACTGGCTTAATTGCCCAGTGATCCCTCAACAACACCCCCCCCCACACCGCCACCACCCCCCACCCCACAACCCCCACCCACCCTCTTGATAGTGGCTTACTATCAAGCCAACTCGGTCCACCTTACCCAATCAGCTCCAGCCCAGTTTGTAACATAATACCCTCCCCTGGCCAAGTCTCAGAGGGCAAAACACAAACACAGTACCAGCTGCTGCCCTCTCTCTCTCTCTCTCTCTCCCCCCTCTCTCTCTCTCGCTCCCCCTCTCTCTCTTTCTCTATCTCTCCCCCTCTCTCTCCTCTCGCTCCTTTCTCTCTCCCCCCCCCCCTCTCTCTCCCTTCCTTCCTCTCTCTCTCTTTCCCCCCCTCCCTCTCTCTCTCGCTCCCCCCCTCTCTCTCCCCCTCTCTCTCCTCTCGCTCCTTTCTCTCTCCCCCCCCCCTCTCTCTCCCTTCCTTCCTCTCTCTCTCTTTCCCCCCCTCCCTCTCTCTCTCGCTCCCCCCCTCTCTCTCCCCCTCTCTCTCCTCTCGCTCCTTTCTCTCTCTCCCCCTCTCTCTCTCTCTCCCTTCCTTCCTCTCTCTCTCTTTCCCCCCCTCCCTCTCTCTCTCGCTCCCCCCTCTCTCTCTCCCCCTCTCTTTCTCTCTATCTCTCCCTCGCCCCCCCTCTCCCTCTCTCGTGCAACACACACACACACACACACACACACACACACACACACACACACACACACACACACACACTGAGCAGCAGAACAAAGACATGGACGTCCACCCTAATGTGTGCGTGCTGGGGGTTAAGGCCTTCCACCCAACAATGTGGCATTGATGCGACAGAAGTCAAACTTGTCTTATCTGAGGAACCGAGAGAGGATTTCCCTTCGGCTACTTGAAACCATGAAGACGCAGTCACCAGATAAGTTGGCTGAGATACTGTCGCTGCAGAAACAACGTATTTCACTGTGCTGAGCTTCCGCCAACGCAGGGTAGAAGCAGAGCCAAGGATTTTTGCTGCTGTGGCAGCAATTACCACATCATGCACAATATACATACAGTGTGCAATTATGTATAAAGTGTGTGTGTGTGTGTGTGTGTGTGTGTGTGTGTGTGTGTGTGTGTGTGTGTGTGTGTGTGTGTGTGTGTGTGCGTGCGTGTGTGCGTGCATGCATGTTTTTTATGCATGCATGTGTGTGTCTGTGTATATGTATGTATTCATGAGCATGTACCCGCTAAGGAAGACGTTATTATTCCCATGCTGCGTGCCAGGCATTGACTTCATCACCTGAAGCTGCCTGTGACCTGCAGGTTAACAAGCCAGAGACCAGAGAAGCAAAACAACACACACACTCATGCATGTGCGTGCATGCACAATAACACACTGGGCTACAGCTTGATGCTTTCCAGACGCACCTTCTCTCCCTCCCACATTGCCTGGCACGCTGACCTTCCACCCCCCCATAAACACACACACACACACACACACACACACACACACACACACACACACACACACGACCCACCAACTCCCCTGACTCCCTCAGCCCCTCTTATCAAAGACCGGTACCGCTTTGCTCTCTTTGCTTTTCCCTTTCCCTTTCCCATGCTCAAGCACAACGTTTCAGAGTCACCTCCTTCTCTGTGTTTATCTCTGCGCTCTCATTCAACAAACACTTCATTAGAAACTGGTTAGCAGTTTGGCTCTGAAGCACTGACACAGCAAACTGCTCTCGCAGCTTCATCATAACCAGTTTACGACGAAGCTCTACGGGCAGCAAAGCTTGCAGACACCTTTGAATGTGTGCCTGTTTCTGTCGTATTTATTTGACGCCAGAACGACCGAGATCTCACTCCTGCCTAAAACGACCATGAGTGGTCAAAATGACCGCCGGTTTTTAAACTCTATTCTGTCAAGATAAATATCCATTTGAGGTATTAATGCATTACATATGTTAGTATGTCTGCTAGGAAACTAACTGACACCAAAATTAACATTTTAACAACTATAATGCTATTTTCAAACTATTTAAACTTCAGAGAGACATGGTCGAACTTGAATAGCAAAATAGAAAAAGTGAAAATATTCCCTGAAAAGCAAAACGGAAAACACATATTGCTAATCTAACAAACGTAACAAGGTCTTTAAAACGTGAAATGTAAAAAAAAAACTGAAAATAAATATTGAAACGGTCCCAAACAACGACCGGAACTTAAAAACTACTACCGTGGGTGGTCATTCTGACCGCCACGGTTTTTAAGCTCTGTATTCTTTCAAGATAAATACCCAATTGAGATATTAATGCATTATATATTGCAACGACTTCAGGGGGGCAGCCCGGAAACCGTCGCCACAGCTGGGACGCGAACCCGTGTCTCCCACCCTGAAAGCGACAACGTTAACCAGTCGACTAAAGGGTCCGATCCGTTAGTCAAGGTGTCTACGTATTCGTGCGCGTTACACTACCCCTCTCTCTCGGGAAGCCGCGTCCCCGCGCTTCAGCATAACCGTTTCCTCACGCCTCTGGGCGCACGCGCTTCCGATGACCTCACGGTCTCACCATCCCACTTATGACACCAATGTAGCGAATTCGGGAGGCAACCACAGAAACTGCCGCAGCCGGGACGCGAACCAATATCTCCCGCACCGCGGGAGACATCGCTAACCGCTCGACTAAAGGGTCCGACCTGTTAGCCGAGGGCTAACGTGTCTACTTATTCGTGCACGTTACAATATGTTAGTATGTCTGTTAAGAAACGACTGACGCCAAAATTAACATTTGAACAACTTTAATACTATTTTTCAAACAATTTAAAACGGCCGCTGTCCAACGCCTGTAAATAGTGTAACGCCTCGGTGGAAATCATGGTGCGTCTGTAACCAGACATGTTGGCAATCATCAATAATCAAGTTTAGACTGGAGGACGCTAGAGTGTTTCTAGGACAGAGCAGTGAACTTCCCGAAGGAAAGGACGCGACCAGCAGACGTCATAAATAGTGACATGACGCACACGACCACGCGCAAATTATGAGCGGTCATGATGACCACTCACGGTCGTTGTAGGTAGAGCTTATAACTTTTTTGTGCAATTGATCTAAAACTCATTTTAAATGCAAATATATGCAATTTTCGGCGCATTCAGGGGACGGCAGGTCTGTATCTTTTTTAAAATTTTACAAAGTTATTAAACTTTGAAAATCCAAAACGGTCATAATGACCGTCTTGGTCGTTTCTTATTTACTCGCTTATTGACTTTATTTTGTTTCAGTTTTATTCATTTATTTATTTTTTGAGAAATGGTGTCGAGGAATAGGTGCAAATTCCAGCTGTACAACCGCCGACCTTCTCCAAAACCACCGTGTGCTCATTCGGTCTGCAGGACATCTGACTGAAAAACACACAAAAAAGTAAGACAGGCAGTATAAGACAAGGGCAGACTGACCTGCAAACAGTTGGACACATGTCAGTGAGGCAGACAGACAGACAGACAGTGAGGCAGCCGGACAGAGACAGACAGATAGCCAGCCAGACAGACAGCCAGACAGACAGCGAGGCAGATAGACAGACAGAGAGACAGACAGACAGAGAGCCACAGAGAGACAGTGAG
>NC_079213.1:99990563-100023063 GCF_029633865.1 Lampris incognitus | reverse complement strand
TAGGTGACCTACGTGAATCGTGTAGATCCGATGAAAAAATATTTTCTGTGGGGGGGGGGGGGTGTATGGACCGGACATGAAGATGGAGTTATACACGAGAGCGCGGAGCCATGGTGAGCTGGCCAATCAAATTCGAATTCGCCTTTTTCATTGACAAAAATATTCCCCCTATGAGCGCGAGGGGCTTCGCGTCACCAGTCTTCTCTGAGAAGGTACCGCTACCCGATTGGTTCGTGAAGTGCTCGTGCAGCGAGTGCTTGTGCTGACCAAAGCGATTGATGGAGGAGCGCGCGGGGCTGAGCATTCCATGGGGCTGAGGGAAGACGACTCTTTGGACTAACGTTAGCTGACTGATGCCAGCCTGACTGAATTTGGTGAGCATTTCAATCATTTCAATATTTTCTGATGTATAACGTTACTCAGGAGCTCTGTTGACATAGCCTAGTCCTACATGATTTCAGGTAGCTAATCTATCACTAGCTAGAGATTTAATAAAGAATCCACGTGTCATCGACGCATACGTTAGCTATATTCCACACATACAGGTGGAGAGATTTGCGTCTTGTGGAAAATTGTTAGCTAGCTAGCTAGCTAGTTAGTAGGGTAACGTTAGCTAACGTTAGCTTACACCGTATACGCAGCAGACTAGGTTGTATAGCTAATGTTATCCCACAAAAAGAAACACGATGAATGTTAACTGTTGGCTAATTCTCAAAATCTCTAAAACCCATTTCAGGACGTGTGGACTGAGGAACTGGTGCGGTGGGAGGTTGAGGTAACGTTAACGCTAGCTAGCTAATGTTAGCTAGCTTTTTGTGTTCTAAGTTAGCTATGTGTATGTGTCACAGGACATGCTTATATCAAAGAACTGGACTGTAACCGTCAATTTATGAGTGGCGCAAGCCTGGGGGCTCTAGTGCCTGGCTGTTCCAGGATCACGCTAAAGCGCAGGCGAGCGTAGCGAAATACATCGTGTAAGTTTACATTCACAGAATTATGTTGAGTAATGTTAGTCAGTGGAAGGGACGTAATGTTACTTATTAACCTACTATATTGTAACTGTAAATACCGGATACATTTTAATCTGAAATCCAACTATGTATGTAGACCTAACGTTGTGTGTAAAATAATTTTCAATTTTACTCAGTGGGTTAGGATAACGTTAGGCCTTAGTCTAAGTTACTTATCTGAACTTGTGAAACACTCGTTTACACATCTGATTTCAAGTGGACAGATATCTGTATAACATGTACCATCAGATCCAAGTGTGAACAACCACCACTTATCAATTAAACTAAAAGTTAACCCTACTAACGTTAACATTGTTTTTCCAGAATGAGTGTGTTAGGAGAGAAAGATGCTCTTCTTGTAAAACAAGTGGATGCAGGCATGAAATGCAGCTGGAATTGGTCGTGGCTTAAACTAGAAGGGAAAATAAGAGTGAAAGAACAAGAGCTCTCATTCCATCTGTCAAATGTCTTCCCGAAGATCAATAAACAAGGATTCGCACGGTGCATTCTCTGCCAAAAAGATATAAACTACACCCATACACATGTTGTTAGTATTCCTATCTTGTTTTGCCACGAATACCCTAAATTAAAGCTGTGCTCTTGTGCATTTCATGAGAGAAGTTGTCAGTCTCGTTTCTTATATAGCATAATGAGAACATATACATACTGTCTTGTAATTATGCTTGATTTTTCTCTCAAAGTGCACCAGATTGATGCATTTAAATATGAAATGTTCAAAATTTTCTTACGGGGGAGCATGTCCCCGGACCCCCCTAGAGGGTCGTATCCTTCTCACCTTTTTCACCCCTGACCTGTTTTCATGCCTGTGGTTCTCCTTGCCCACTATGTCCTGTTGTCAGTTCTGCCTTGGTGTTTGCATGTTTTGTTTTTGTGTGAGGGTTTTATTATACTGGCTGCAAACTAATTTCCCTGTAAGGGACGATAAAGAGACTTTGACTTTGACTGTTGAAAATAATAACGAAGTGTTTAGGAACATACATACAGCACAAGTACGTTCAGGTATCCTGCAAAAACACACGTGGAAGTTGTTTCAAACTTAACTCAAGGCCAATTTTGACATTGTTTTTCTTGAAACACATTTACAAAACACCAAATGTTTGCTACACAACATTTATAATGCTGGAAAGTGGAAATCTTATTTCTTTCGAATGTTATGTTATAGCTAGCTAGCTAAACGCCACCCGGGGCCAGTGAGGACCCCAATAAGTGTGTGTGTAAAACTGTGTGTGTTAATGGGGCCTTAGTAATAAGCGGAGATATTTTACAGGAGGGGAGTAAAAAGTCTCTGTGTGCATTAAAAAAAAAGTTGGGGCATGCATTCATCTGTATGTGCACAATGATGTGTGTGTGTGTGTGTGTGTGTGTGTGTGTGTGTGTGTGTGTGTGTGTGTGTGTGTGTTTGTGTATGTTAATGTCTCCTCTGTTTGAGCATAATGAGTTCCCCTGGGTCTCCCTCACCTTCCACCCCTCCTTCCACGGCCTCATGTAGACCCCCCTCCCCCTCCCCTAAACTTGGCCCTATTAACCCCTCACTTCCCTTCCCATGTTTATTTAGGTACTGGTAGTTGGAGAGGAAAGGCGAGTTGACCGCCTGTACACATGTTTATTTGCACATAGGTATGGTTCAGGGTTTTTTGGATGGGTGGTGGTGGTGGTGAGGAGGGAGGGGGGCAACAATGAGTTAGTGTGGCCATGATATTTGTCTTAGGTTCCCATATTGTGCCATGCTTGTCTGCTGGGAACAGGAAAACTCAAGATGACACCTTAGATGTATGTAGGTCAGTGCCTTCGCACCTTGGACCAACCTGTGGGCCATGATGTGATGGTCACTTCCATCTGTAACATACTGGGGGGGGGACCAGGTCAGACTGGACTGGGGGCTGCATGGAGGGGCTGCTCACTCCCTCAAGCCTGGACTGAACCTCTCTGGGGTCAGGGGGCCAGGTGCTGCCCTTTGCTGAGCGGCCATATGGGCCTGAATGCACACCGTCACATTGGAGCAATGCTGCCAGCACCGCAAAACCAAGCACAATACACCCTAGATATTATACACATTACAACTAACACAGATCTCCATTTGCAGCGTTGGTCAACAATTAAGTGAGTTTAAGTAAGCTCAAGTTTGAAAATATTTGCATCTATAAAACTGGTAAAACACTCCATTCCGCCCTTAAAGCTGTAGAATCCACGATGTTTTCGTTTGAATTTTGCCTCAAAACATATCTTAACGTGGACACACTGACTCAGTCTACGGTGCTTGAGTTTCATAGTGCCAGTGTGGCGGCTCAGAGTTATTCCCTTCTGAAGTTTCACTGCCAGCCTCGCCTTTTTAACCAATCAGAGAGGCTCAATGGGAAGGGACCTACCTCCTGGCTGTCAATCAGCTTTGTGAACGCAATTGTAGGCTTGTCTCCCTTGGCCAAATGAAAATATCACCCATAACTTATAGGCTATAAGAAGAGAAACTACTTCACAGAAACAATGGGGCTCATTCATGAAATGATTTTACACACAAATTTGCTCCTGAACACTTGTGGAGTGTTTTAGCCCTCAAGTTTGTCTCACAGAAAATACGTAGAGCCTGTGTAAGTCCTGAATCTAGACACCAATTCATAAGCAAGGCCCAATGTTGGTGTGACTAAGAGAATAATTTTTACATGCATACATTATAAACTGTGGTACATTACACTCACTTCACAGTATTATTAAAGAACTTGGACAGAGGAGGTCACACAAAGTACCAGTGCTTTGAAAATAGTGAAGGCTGAGTCAGCATCTCCAAGTCTGAGGTCATGGTTCTCTACCGGAAAAGGGTGGCTTGCTCCCTCCAGATTGGGCGCAATTCACCATTTTCCGGATGAGTTGTTGCCTCAAGTGAAGGAGTTCAAGTATCTCAGGGTCTTGTTCACGAGTGAGGGTAGGATGGAGCGGGAGATTGACAGGCGGATTGGTGCAGCATCAACAGTAATGCGGACGTTGTACCGGACCGTTGTGGTGAAGAGGGAGCTGAGCCGGAAGGCAAAGCTCTCAATTTACCAGTCAATCTTCGTTCCAACCCTCACCTATGGTCATGAGCTTTGGGTAGTGACTGAAAGGGTGAGATCACGGATACAAGCGGCTGAAATGAGTTTCCTCCGTAGGGTGCCTGGGCTCAGCCTTAGAGATAGAGTGAGGAGCTCGGACATCCGGAGGGAACTCGGAGTAGAGCCGCTGCTCCTTCACGTCAAAAGGACCCAGTTGAGGTGGTTCGGGCATCTGATTAGGATGCCTGCTGGGCGCCTTCCTTTGGAGGTTTACCGGGCATGTCCAACTGGGGGGAGTCCCCGGGGTAGACCTAAAACTCGCTGGAGGGACTACATGTCCAATCTGGCCTGGGAACGCCTTGGGATCCCCCAGGAGGAGCTGGAGGGCGTTGCTGGGTAGAGGGATGTCTGGAGGGGCCCTACTTAGCGTGCTGCCAGCGCGACCCGACCCCGGAGAAGCGGCTGATGATGAGATGAGATGAACGTTGTTGTACAAAGTGGTCGTCTGATAACTTATGGAGGGTTGCCAGTTTGATCCTCGGCTCCTTCTGGCAAAAATGTCGAGGTGTCCCTGAGCAAGACACCTAATCCCTTGTTACCTTGCGTGATTGAAACCACCATCGGTGTCTGAGCGTGTGTGTCGTAAAGCTCTTTGAGTGGCAGTTACAGCTAGAGGAGCGCTGAGGAGCACTATAAAACATGCATCATGCAGTCCATTTACAAAGAAATTCGCTGGGAAAAAAACACGCATGGATTAACAAGAACCACACCAGTTTTGCCAGTTATGACTGATAAACTCATGCACGCACACGCAGCTTGGTTTGGAGGGGAGCTGTTACAGGAGAGAAGGGGGAGGTGGGTGGGTGGGGGGTGTTGGGCTGTGTACTTTCAAAATGTAGCTCACCCTTGCTCATTTCTCCAAAGTTGCATATTGTAGCTTTAACACCAAATTGGTACGTTGAGTTATAGAATCAGTAAGGGATTGAAAAAGAAAGAAACCGCCTGACATGGGAGAAGCAATAGTAGCAGAAAGTGTTCAGTGACTACTGACCTTCTCAATTGATCAGACTCAAGAGATATTCTAATCCAGGCTTATCGCTTTCAGCACGTGTGGAGTTTCACATGTAACCTCTGTGTGAGGTTATGACGGAGATCTCCAGCACATTTTCACTCTATCAGAGAAGTGGCGCAGGCACAGAAACGCCCCAGTATCAGCCCGTATTTTGTGGTTCCTAATCTTATCTGTGAGCCCGTGTAGGCAACTGAAAGTCAAACATTCAGTCTTTCAAGTCTGGTGGTACGGACAAACCTCCTTTCGATGGGAATGGCTGGCATTGGAACTGGAACTTGTTTGTCCGTGCAGATTTGTTTGTAGCCCAGGGTATTTATAGCTCTGCTAGACCCAACAGTCTCACTCATGTCATTTCTTGTTGTGTTACCAGTTTTTTTTTAATGTTAGGTAGTGATGTGATAAGGATAAAGTGATTAGACCAGAGGTTTGCCAAGCCATTCTTTGGCTCCCTTGCACTACATTTTCGCACTAAACTGAAGTAAAATGCCACAAATACTGCCAAAAAGGTGTCCCACAGGGGTCATACATGTGTAGTGTGTGTGTGTGTGTGTGTGTGTGTGTTTTTGGTAAATGGAAACGTTGTTATCGGTAAACGGATTCGAGGTAATGTGTTCCCTGCCACTGTGATCTGGCCTTGCTTCAGATATGCAGACGTGCCGAAACTCAGACTTTGACAGGACTTTTGCGGAGGGTCACCACAGGACAGAGGAAAGGTTGTATGCTGTGGGGGGGGGGGGGAGGGAGGAAAACTAGCTAAACTTTAGCTTGTAGAGAGTAGTGCATTGTTTCTCTGACATCTTGAGTGGTGGGAAATTTTCCCCATGATCTCACCAACTACAGCTGGAGTTGGGGGCTCCAGCCTCAGCATTTAATATGACCTCAGCAGGGATTTCCTTGTTGTCTTCATCCTCCTCCAACCTCCCTCCTCCTGCTCTCTCTCTCTCCCTCATCACGGCACTCCCCCCACTTGACCGTTCCTCCCTACTGTTACTTTATATTTGTGCCATTCGGTCTCATTCAGCGAGGGGTTTGAGCCACCTCACCTGATCGCCGTTGAGACGTCGCACACTGTTGACGTCACAGTCTCGCCGTGCAGTGGATTTTCAAATACGGATCCATCCAGAGCTGAAAGGAAAACGTGGACATTCTCTCTCTCTCTCGCTCTCTTTCCCTCTTGTTATGCAGTCTCCTGGATGAACTGTGGCGATGAACTGCCATATCAAAGGGCAAGCTATTTCTGAGGTGAAAATCCTCTGGCACACCAGCAACGGTCTTCAACAGTGGCTGTCGATTTATGGTGCAGAGACAGAGAGAGAGAGAGAAAGAGAGGGAGAGAAAGGAAAAAAAGAAAGACAGAAAGACCGAGCCAACCAGGCCAACTCAACCTTTATAACGGCAAATACAATTTGGAGCACAAAATTACACCCTCAGACAGACGGGGAGGAAGGCTGACACAGATAAACAACAGATAAACACAGACAGACAGACAGACAGACAGACGGACAGACAGGGAGAGTCATAGACAGAGGCCAGAAAGAGACGTGTAAAAAAAAAAAAAACGAAGACAGGAAGACGCCGGTAGGAAACAGACAGAAGTGGATGGAGGTGAAAGGCAGACACAGAAATCACAGAGGTCTTTTCAAGCGGTGCCCAGTATGACTTGGTCTCAGAGCCCCTGCCAGTGCGCGGTGCCACTCCGGCACAGTGAGGCTTTGTACTGCTGCTGCTCAGAGGCCCACCGGGCAGCTCCAGCTGGCAACACGCCCGCCAGGTCTTCTCATGTTGGGGCACCGAGACCAAGGTATGATGGGATCTTGGGGATGCTTTGGAATTTAAACATACTTTACCCCCCCCCCCCCACACCCCTGCCACCCCCCCCAAACTTTGTCAACTTCTTACCGCTAAATGAACACACTGGGCAAAACTTTAAAATCAGGGCTCCAACGTTTTAACCACAAACAGAGCCCATTTTAAATAGGCTTCTTTGTTTTATTCCATGCACTGTGGTTAATACTCTGGTGGGACCCGTAAACACAGCAAAACAATACTGGGACTGTACCAGTTCAATCGTGACACGGACCAAACCTGGCACACTGCATAGCAAGCCTTTAGGTACGGCAGCTTAAAGAAGGTCACATTTCACATACACCGCATGTTCACTTGATGCCTGGACACCCCCAACGAGGCTCTCATGATGGAGCAGAAGGGCAGATAGCAGTGTGGAGCCCAGAGGAGGGAGGGCAGCTGCCAGCCAAAGTGAGATTAGAGAGAGAAGGGGCTGTTATGATGTCTCAGATGACCGCCACGTCCACATTTATTGCATCAATTAACACATTGCTCGCCGCCTCTCCAGTGAAGAGGTGAATGTAAATGATAGTCTACAGGCGCTGGGGTGTGTGTGCTGAACTCCAACCCAGAGAATCTTCTCCACTCCCACCGCCCTCCATCTCCTTCTCCTTCACCTCAAATACACTGATAAGGGCAGACAATGCCTCTCTTTCATAAACACATGTGGAGAAAGACAGACACACACACACACATACACGCACACACACATTAGCAGGCTTGTCTAAGAGGTTTGTGACAGCGACACATCTCCACCAGTGTGTTATCATCTGTCTTTATGAGTCTCTGACAGGAAGTAAGACTACTCTCTAAATTACACGTCTCCGCGTCCCCGGTCCCGTCTAGCCAACAAAATATTCTTTTATATGTCCCTCTGCAAAACAATGCCTTTCACATTTTATGGCTTGAGGAACATGTTATTGCAGGTACGTGTGCCCATCTCGGCGATGAGATGCTTGTGACGGAGGGCTGTGTATAAACAAGTAGACAGCTAAAAGGGCACTTTGTCACTTGGCACGGAGCCATTTTCCATTTAACATCCCCGTCTTTCCCCTCTATTTCATGACCTGCCATCCCCCCCCCCCCCCCCAGCTCCTGGGTGTTTTTGGAAAGGGTGCTTGCAGGTACACACTCAAATACAAATGGCATCAGACAGAGCGTCACAAAATAATGATCATATCGACACATCAGACAAACGTGAAAGTTTCACAAGACACTACACCGAGGCCAAAGAGGGTGCAAATGTGTGTACGTGCGTGTGTAAAGGCCCCTCTATGTTAATGTGTGGCCAAGATTTCATGACTCTTTCACGACTGAGAACTGACAATGCCTTTCTGTTTTGGTAATCAGGGCATCATCAACATAGAAGAGTGTCCTCCTGCTGAGACATGATCATCAATCTGATACCAATCTGCTGCGGGTACAAGACAGAGCTGAATGGCTCTGTGTGTGTGTGTGTGTGTGTGTGTGTGTGCGTGTGTGTGTGTGTGTGTGCCGGTGTTTATGTGGGCATATGTACTTGTATGCTTTTCTGTGCATCCTGTGTATCCACAGAGTTTATTCCATCTATGAGATAATACACGCATAAAACAAACAATAAATAAGCCATTTTGTAGTAAACAGAAAAGATGTAAGTGTCCCTGAAACCTCTCTGTTGTCCATCTCCCCGCCTGTCTGTCTCCCCGCCTGTCTGTCTCCCCGCCTGTCTGTCTCCCCGCCTGTCTGTCTCCCCGCCTGTCTGTACCAACACTGCTTCTTTTCCTTTGATAATGGATTTATCTGACCATTCTTGCTCTCCTCCTCTAACCCCCTCCATCCATCGCTCTCTCTCTACGAGCCCCCCACCCCGCAGCCCCTCCTCTCTAACCAAATGCTGCTTTGCCAAAACCACATCACACACACACACACACACACACACACACACACACACACACACACTAGAGGGTCGGGTTTGATGTGAGAGTAAATGGGCGTTGGCACACGAGGGGAGAGAGGGAGAGCGAGAGAGAGAGAGCGGTTTCAGGTGGCTGCGGGACATGTGGTCTTCGACAACACGGTGCGATGAAGGAGGGGGAGAAAAAGACACGGACAGACAGTGAAACAGAGAGTAGGTGAGACATAGTGAGGGGAAAACAAAGTAAACGGAGAGGAAAAAGAAAGGTAGATGGGGGGGGGCGGGGGCGGGGCGGTCATAGTAGTACTGTGGGTTTGAGCCTGCAGGTGCTGTGATGTAAACACCAGCAAAGGCCCCACAGACGCGGCTGCCTGTGACGAACGGTGACCTTTCTCTCGCAAACTCGTGCACGGGAACACGTGAGTAAAGGTAAACTCTGGCGTGGGACGCCACATCATTCAAGCCGACTTCCTGGCGGCTGTGGCTTCGATCAGCACGGCCGACCAGAAATGAAAGAGACGAGGGCTGATTTACATCTGGGCAAAAGGTCTTGCGTCATTTGCATAGGGAATACCTTTTCTCCCCACTCGGTGACTTGTGGAGGCACTTGGGCAGTCCTCTAAGCAAAACGGACAGAACGAACATCGGGGAGATGGAAGGGCTGCCGAGACCTTTGACCCCTAGTCAGTGCAGGAGCTCAACCAGCCCTGTGTATCTCAGATGCAGCTAGCGCCAAGTCGACTGGAAATCTGCGCTGGAAGCGTCTGGTGACATGAAACACCAGCCGCAAGAACTGGGCGGCCTCAGAAAAGACTAGTATAGATTTGACTCCTTTAGTGTTAGTTTTTACAACGTATGTTAAATCTTAAAAAAGCTTTTGATACCGCTTTACAGTAAGACGCACTTTATAAAGGGCTCATATGTGGTTACTCGTTACTTTATTAATGGTTAATAGCTCGTTTATTGATGCTTTACAGATGGCATAGTGCTTTAATCCCCCCCCCGTTTTTTTCTCCTCAATTGAATTTGGCTAAGTACCCCGCTCTTCTGAGCCGTCCCGGTCACTGCTCCACCCCCTCTGCTGATCCGGAGAGGGCTGCAGACTACCACATGCCTCCTCCCATACATGTGGGGTCACCAGCCGCTTCTTTTCACCCGACAGTGAGGAGTTTCGCCGGGGGGACGTAGCTCGTGGGAGGATCACGCTATTCCCCCCAGGCCCCCCCCTCTGAACAGGTGCCCCGACCGACCAGAGGAGGCGCTAGTGCAGCGACCAGGACACATACCTGCTGCCCACCAGCTAACACGGCCAATTGTATCTGTAGGGACGCCCGACCAAGCCGGAGGTAACACGGGGATTCGAACCAGCGATCCCTGTGTTGGTAGGCAACGGAGTAGACCGCCACGCCACCCGGACGCCCCATGCTGCATTAATAAAATGGCTTTGCGGGTCGGGAAGTGACGTTTTAGTAATGCAGGGAGGTCTCCATAGTCACGCTCCTGCAGCCACGACAAGGACGGAGGTTTGACGTTCTCAGCAAGCGGAGAACAAATATAACAGGACTGGAAACTGTTGCAATGCAGACGCAGAAGTCTCCCAAGTCTTTTCACGCTGTGGTGGCAGCTAAACTACAGTTGCTCTGGTTAAGTTAAGGGCTATATTAGGGGCATGGTAAACTTTAAAGTTCAGGCTATGCGCTTAGGGTGAAAGTTAAGTAGTAGTTATAGAGGCTGCTTTACCGATTTGGCTATCTTTGTCTAATCACATGGTTCCCCCCCCTTTCTCCCCAATTGTACCGGGCCAATCACCCCGCTCTCTGAGCCATTCCAGTCACTGCTCCACCCCCTCTGCCGATCCAGGGAGGGCTGCAAACTACCACATGCCTCCTCCAATGCATGTGGAGTCGCCAGGCGCTTCTTTTCCCCTGACAGTGAAGAGTTTCGTAGCGCGTGGGAGGATCACGCTATCCCCCTCAGCCCCCCCCTCCTAAACAGGCGCTCCGGCTGACCAGAGGAGGCGCTAGTGCAGCGACCAGGACACGTACCCACATCCGGCTGCCCACCCACAAACACGGCTAATTGTGTCTGTAGGGACGCCTGACCAAGCCGGAGGTAACACGGGGATTCGAACCAGCAATCCCCGTGTTGGTAGGCAACGGAATAGACCGCTACACTACCCGGACGCCCCTAATCACATGGTTTCTGACAGAATGTCCATGAAGACTCTCTCCATGTGGGCTGCCAACCTGGCAACCCAAGTCAAGTCAGTCCATTTAATGTGCATTATCACACCGAGGTGTCCCAACACACTTCGCAACAAAAACAACATTAACACGAGAGTCAACACACTTTGCAGTGAGAGCAGAAATGAAATGTCGAAAACAAAAGAAAGCTAATATTAGAAAAGAATAAATGAAAGAATGCAACGTCAACAACTGAGCCAGCAAAAAGAATGAGGTCCCAAGAAGACCTTCTGTTAACACACTATGACTCATTTTTTTTTACTGATTTCTAAAGCAGTAACAAGCAATAAGAAAACGTATTCATGTATTTGTATAGAAAACTAAACAAGATTGAAAAGTACTCAAATGTAATGTCCGGTCAAACGGACGGAACTACAATCCACCGAAAAGAAAGGGAGTTAGTGAGCAGTTCATCCCGGCCTGCCCTCTCCATGCCCTCCCAGATGTATGCGAAGCATCTGTCTGACGACAAATGTGCCCCCCCCCCACCCACAGGATGAAGGGGCTCCATCTAGCCCCACACACACACACACACACACACACACACACACACACACATCCCGCTGGAGGAAATCTGATCCCGTTCACATCTCCAGTTCAAACGCCGGGAGAAATGCCGCAGAAATGCAATTTAGTTGGAAGGGCTTGGCAACTCCAGTAACAATGACAGCAAAGTGAAATGAACTTTGTGGGAAAGATAAAAGAAATTAGCAACACAGCAGATGTAATGGATGTGTGTGAGTCTGCACCAAGGCAGGTTCTCATAGTGTGGTTTCACCGGGCATGAGCCCTGCAGGGCCCTCCATTACTATTTAAGGAAGAAGAAGAAGAAGAAGGAACAGAGCGGTCTGGATTAGATATAAAATTAATGTGTGTGTGTGTGTGTGTGTGTGTGTGTGCTTTTAAACACCAGTATGATACAGCAATCAGCACTGCTATTATCAAGCACAATGGTATTTTATGATTCATTATGGCACTATTAGTTGCTTGTAAGAGCCAGTCGTTGTGGTAACTGTAATAGGGCCGTATCATATTCTTAAACAGTATGCCTGCCTGCTTGTGCAAATCTAAATGCGGATTTAAACGCCCCCTTTTACAGAGACCGGGGCCATTTTCTCCTTCCCCTGGTAGATATCCATCCATCCATTATCCGAATTGCTTATCCTGCTCCCAGGGTCGCGGGGATGGTGGAGCCTATCCCAGCAGTCATTGGGCGGCAGGCGGGGAGACACCCTGGACAGGTCACCATCACACAGGGCCCACACACACACACACACACACACACACACACACACAATTTAGTACGGCCCATTCACCTGACCTACATGTCTTTGGCCTGCCGGAGGAAACCCACGCAGACACGGGGAGAACATGCAAACTCCACACAGAGGATGACCCGGGACGACCCCCAAGGTTGGACTTCCCCGGAGCTCGAACCCAGAACCTTCTTGCTGTGAGGCGACCGCGCTAACCACTGCGCCACGGTGCCGCCTGGTAGATATCCATCTTCATTTCAAAACACGTGAAGTTGTAAATTACGACTATCCATCAGATTAGGGAAAGGGGGTGATTGCAGCCTCTAGTGTTTGTTTTCACATCAAATAAACACAGTGATCTGGATGGATGGCTCGGCAGCTCCTGTGAATTCAAGAAAAGGCCTGGGGCAGTGGCAGCTGGCCAGTACAGGGCGCTGGGGCGCCGCCCCCTTCAAACACCAAGAGATGAAAATCTACTTCAACGTGTTAAATAGAATTTAGTTGTATAATGCAAATAATTATGAAACAAAAGTGTTTTTCAGTCTGTGAGCGCCTGTCAGCAGCCATTAGATATTGGTTCCAAATGGTGTTTGGTTGATTTCTGTCTGAGTACATATACTTCCTGGGTGAGGGGCGCCGGCCAAACGATACCTTATGTAAGCCCTCAAACTTGTGGCGAGCAGGTGACCTGAGGCTGCTGTCTAACTGGTTTCTTCAGAGTTTCCATGGGGCGCAGTTCTGTGCGCCCCAGACACACCCACTCTTATTGGCTGCGAATTGGTATTGTTTTAATGTTTTTTGATCTAATGTGATTGGACAATTCTCGTGGCTGTCAATCATGTTCACACCCACCACGACGCCTCGTCTCGACTGTCAATCATCCACCGTCTAGAACCCTGATAAAATGTATAGGCTCCATTGTCCTTAATAACTCTGTGACTGTGTGGACATTAAGCAGCTGTCAGGTGTGCTGCACCAAGGTAAATTGCGCCCCCCCCCCCAAAATTTTTTTTTTAGCACCAGCCGCCACTGGCCTAGAGGGTGATGGTTGGGGTTGGGGTAATGCAGGGCAAGGGTACAAGGAAGGTAAGCATGGAGGAAGGAACGGAGAGAAGAAAGCCTGGGGGGGGGGGGGGCAAGGATAAAAATCACTCTATATCCCCGCCTAATCTCTTTTCAAGGTGCAGCATTGTGGTACATTTCTAGTATTCTTTCAGTAGAATAAAGCTCAGAACATGATTCATGTTGATCCCTCTCTATTAAATGAATGGCAGTGCACAGGCAGGCAGGCAGTCTCTCATTTGAGCAGTGCGAGCTAGCCAAGCTATAAAAGCGGCTATAAAAATCACCTCCATAAGCAGCTCAGATGCCGGCCATATGGCTGTGAGTTTAACAAGGACAAACTGCACCTCCTCACAGCTGCCTGCTCTCCTGCTCTTCCTCCCTCGTTCTCGTTTTCCTTTCCCGGTATCTGTCTGCGCTCTTTCTTCCTTCTTCTGCACAACCTACACTTTAAGGTCATCCCTTCCTTTCTTTTTATGTCTGAAGAGGGGGGGATAAAAAGAGTTATCGGTTGAATTTGTTGTTGCCAGAGTTTCCGGCTATAGTTAGCTTTGCATATAGCCGAGGGTCTCTACATGTCTGCAGAACCCTTTTTACACCAACATTAGCGTGTATAAGCGAGGTTTTCAAATGCGGGTAAACCCGCTAAAAAAAGGGCAATTGACTCCTTTCACAGTGCCAGCAGACCCGGGTCTGACTGCCAGCAGACGAGTTTGCCTTTCTTTTCTTCTTTTCTTTTGTAGCGTTATCTTTGACGTCATGACGTTCGTGATGTCACGAACGCGCCGGAAAACAAGTAAACAGTAGAAAGCAGCATGGAAGCCGGTGGTTAACGTTACTTTTAATATCTTGTACTTCAGCCTCTCTTTCAAACCATACAAACTCAATGATGCTCGAGCGCTGCTTGAATGAAGACGGATGGGATCCGTGGCTGAGATGGCACAAAAGATGGCAGAAGATGGCATGATTTTATGACGCGCGGACAATGGCGCTACGTCATCGCGCAAATTAGCGTGTCCACCCATTGCTGCTGCAAGCCACAAGTGAGAGATCACGGCTGGTGTTTTTAAGCCCTAGCCCAAGTCCTAATGTCCTAGAGTCACACAGAGCGATGGGTGACAGAATCTTTTTTTTTATAAATGTATTTCTGATTTTTCCCTTTTTTCCTCCCAATTTAGTGGCCAATCGATCCCTATTTTAGTTCAAACACCCACCCTCGTACTGCGTGCGTTCACCAACTGCATCTCTCCGGCCGGCAGTCTCGAAGAAGACGCCTCCCCACTTTCGTGACAAGGCGACTCCAGGCCGAACCACTGCTTTTTCCAACACACACACAGACGCATTCATGTGACGAACACAAGCCGACTCCGCCCCCCACCCGAAGACAGCGCTGCCAGTTATCGCTGCTTCATCGAGTCCGGCCATAGTCGGATCTGACGAGACCGGGGCGCGAACCCCGGTCCCCAGTGGGCAACTGCATCGACACAAAGCCGATGCTTAGACCGCTACACCACAGCGGACCCGGGTGACAGAATCTTTTAAACTGATCCAGTATGGAGCAGGTTAGCGTCAGACGACCGCTGCGCACAGAGCGGCAACGTAATCCTTGACCGATAACGTCCACCCAAAGAACTTTTCCAGAGGAGTCTAAAGATCCTTAAGCCGTAATATCATTCATGACGTCATATAGACATAAATCCAATTAACCCCCCCCCCTTTTCCTCCCCAGTTGTATCTGTGGCCATTACCCCACTTTTCTGAGCCGTCCCGGTCGCTGCTCCACCCCCTCTGCCGATCCCGGGAGGGCTGCAGACTACCACGCCTCCTCCGATACATGTGGAGTCGCCAGCCGCTTCTTTTCACCTGACAGTGAGGAGTTTCGCCAGGGGGACGTAGCACGTGAGAGGATCACGCTATAACCACCCCCCCGCCGAACAGGCGCGCCGACCGACCGACCAACCAGAGGAGGCGCTAGTGCAGCGACTAGGACACATACCCACATCCGGCTACCAACCCGCAGACACGGCCAATTGTGTCTGTAAGGGACGCCCGACCAAGCCAGAGGTAACACGGGGATTCGAACTGGTGATCCCCGTGTTGGTAAGCAAGGGAATAGACCGCTACCTGCACGCTCATCGATTCATTTCCAGCGCAGAGCACGAGTCTCACTCTTTCATCCCGCAAGGGGCGACTTGTTGCAGGAAGACAACAAAGGAAGTGTGAGAGAGTTGGAAAAAAAGCACAAAAAAAACGGAAAATGTCGATCACTGCACTGGCTGAAAGTAACGGGGTTGTCTTTCCATAATGGAAGGTGATTTCAGACACCTCATTTTGAGCCCGTTGGTGCCAAAAACAGAGCTCTTTCAATAGATTAGTAGGCGTTATTCGGCCAAGGATTAGATTCCAGCTCGGTGCTCAGCCCTGAATCCCTCTGAAAGGTTTTGCTGTCCGTCACTCAGTAGGAGTCCTGATGACAGGAAAGCCGGGCTTATGTTGAGGAACACCGCAGTTTTCCTTGTAGCGCAGAGTCTGTCGCTGTCGTTGGGTCTTGCTGTCTGACTCTCTTACCACCCTCTCCATTTCTAAAAGCTTCCCTATTTAAACAGAGTTTCAAGTACGACTCGAGAAGACGGACGGCAAGCCTTTATTCTGACAAAGACTAGGACGTGGGATGAAATAGACCCGGCAGTGGCTAAAATCAGAAAAAAACAAACAGGCTGTTTTTTTTCTCTGTCCTCCTTCTAACCAAGCAGAGGTAAGTGGGTCATCACTCACCAACGAGGACTGAAGTCTGCAGGTAACGCCTGTCAACTCTCTGTCCTCGGGGCCTCTTCTTCTTCTCCTCCTTCTCCTTCTTCTTCTTGTCTCACAGTCAGGTGACGGGTCTTTAGCCCTGTCATTAGTCTCGAGCTGTAATTAACGGACACACCTGTCACCACTCTGCACTCAAACACGGCGGGGTTTATCTGGGACACAGGTGCTTTCCCCATCAGCCTGGACCATTGATCAGATTATGGAGCCGGTTCGCTGATCTGCTCTGGATGGAGTTTCAGACCAGTATCTGCACACACACACACACACACACACACACACACACGTGTTTGAGGTAGGAATTCTCTCACCGTGTGTGTTATTCCTTATGTACATGTGTTTGAAGTGCAAGGGCCTGACAGGGCAGGTGGGTAGGGATATGGGTGGAGAGGGCGGTGCTAATGGGGACATCTGTGCAATTGTGGTCTGGGGGGGGGGGGTTATCGGTTGTCTGCCATGCTAACAAGCAGAGCTAAAAGCCCAGAGCGACAGCCCTATTAGACGCTAATGGAGTCTGAGACAGCTGAGACCCTGACACACACACACACACACACACACACACACACACACACACACACACACACACACACACTTTATATACCCTAAAAGACCACCACGCCCAAATACAACCGGCATACTCCCCCTGAGCCCCGTCTTCTCTCCTCCCCTCCATCCCTCCTGTCTTCTGTCCCAGTAGTTAAAGATCTTTATGGGTAAGGGAGTGGCAAAGAGATGGGAGATTGGATGGGGCCTCATATTATCATCCATCCCTGGAGGTAACAAAGGGTCAAGGACTCTCATTTTTCATTTCAACCAATTACCCGATATTCAGGTCTTCCTTCCCTCTCTCTTACTCTCTCTTTCTCTCGTACTCTCTCTTGCACTCTCACGCTCTTATTCTCTTTCTCTCGTACTCTCACTCTCTCTTATTCTCTCTCTCCCTCTCTTACTCTCTTTTTCTCTTACTCTCCCTGTCTCGCTCTCTTACTCTCTCTCTTTTCTTGCACTCCATCCAGTCTCTAATCTCATCTACTCTGACACACATGAAAACACGCACACATGAGCACATTCACATACAAACACACACACACACAAAAGCACAAGTGTACGGGCACACACATGGCCACATATAAAATGCACACCCACCCACCCACCCGCTCTCTCTCTCTCTCTCTCTCACACACACACACACACACACACACACACACACACACACACACACACAGGCCCTGTAAGTGCTCAAACAGACTCACAACATGCAGTTGTTCTCTGAAATGGGGACAAACTGGACAATAAAAAACATGAAATTCCCCTTCAATTAACATTCCTCTTCCTCCAGCTATTCAGCCCAAAACCTGGCATCGTTCCTCTCCCCCCGCCAGCTCCTCTGGACGTGTTTGGTTTCTGCTGTCCCTCGAGAGCATCTGCCACTGCGGCCCGGCCCGGCCCGGCTGTGTGTATAGCTGACCGTGGGGTGCAGTCCAGATCGTGTCCTGAGGGGAGAGGCTGGGGCAGGCTGTGACCTCCTAGCTCTCTCTGGCATGCCAAGTATGTGGCAGGAAACAGGCTGAGCATCTATCTACATAAAGACGGGACTGTTGGCTTGCAGGCCAGGATATGAAGGGAACTGAAGACTTGGAGATGACAGAGTACTGGAGCGCTGTTATAGCTGTGAGGTGTGTGTGTGTGTGTGTGTGTGTGTGTGTGTGTGTGTGTGGCCGCGGGGGCGCTGCACTGGGCGTGGGTGATGCTGGCGATTACTTCTAAGAGGGTCTACAATTAACCCCTCTCACCTCTCCATGACCCTCTCATTCCCATATTTAACCCATACCAGAGGTCAAAGGGGAACAGACTCTAAGTGGCCTGTGGGTCTCTAACAGGCCAATTCTGAAATGGGTCAATGGTGAAACAGAAGCTGATAGAGGAGAGCGACCATCACTCAGTGGAACAAACCACGGACAAAAGCATCCCTACAGCACTGGCAAAGTTAGAGGTCCCATTTTCATCCCAGCTATTTCTACGTACTATAGGCACTCACGGTACTCTAAGGGGATTCCTGATAATGTGTCAGCTAACTTTGGCAGGGACTTCAGAAGAGACGGAGCGAAGAGAGGAGGATCGGTGCATGCAGACAGTGTATAAAAAGGGAAGAGAAACATTTTCCCTAAACACTCCATAATGAATTTCCTGCTGACATTTTCCCACCACAGACCGCAGTATGTTGGTGTGGATTAAGGGATGCAGGCGTGACTCAAAAGCTACTCCGTTACCTTGTTTATGACCACATGTGACCCTCCAGCTCCACTCTGATTCCAGGTCCATGAGTGTACCTGTGCCCCAGGGAGGGAATCATAGTTTGGAAATGCCCTCTGGGGAGACTCCTCCCCCCAACTCCGGGTACAGAGTGCTGGAGCCAGGCTGCCCACGTAAGCTCCCCGGAGAGGCTGAGGGGGGTACAGAGAGACCTGCAGGGGTGGTTGGTAGTGAGGGGGTTGAGATGATGTGTCAAGCAAAAATGGACCCAATGACTGTAGTCTACCCCAATATAGTCCCATCTGTCCAGTGACTAATGCTGTTAGCGCACAGCATTGTCTTTGCACGTGCATGTGTGTACAGTCACTTTTGTTTGCCCTCTCTGAAAACATTCACACGCTGACGTGCATGCACACTATTATCACTTCATCAAAAGTACATTGGAAGCGATGAAGTGTTGCTGTATTCTGTACGATATATAACAACTCAATATATGGTCCACACATGCATTGTGTAGTCCAGGAGGCTTTGACAGTTCAACTCAGAAGTGAACAATGGCTAAAGAGACTGCAGAATGAAAAGTTTCTGCAGTGTGCAAAAACTCCTGTCACCACTTATTCTGAAATGAAAAGAAAGACAGAAAATAGGAGAGAGACAACAAAAACACAGCTGCTAGTGGGAGATGAGAGGGAAAAGGCCCTGCGTCTGAGTTGTGAAAACAGAGTCTCTGCATATTTTCTATAGCCGGCCCCTCGCTCCCTCCCCTTCTATATTATGATGGGCGGCATAACCTGCCGGCTCTCTGGTGCACTTCTTCTGCATGTTAACTTGTCCGTTAATGACCCACGTTGGGACCAAGACAGTCATTATGGCCATTTTGGATTTTTAAAGTTTAATAACTTTGTGGGGGGGGGGGGGAGATACAGATCTGCCGCTCCCCGAATTCTCATAAAAATTGCATATATTTGCATTAGAATGTTTTAGCTCTCTTGTACAAAAAAGTTATGATAAGATCTACCTAAAACAACTATGAGCAGTCAACATGACCGTCTCGTAATTTGCGCGTCATCCTGCACGTCATGTCACTATTTATGACGTGTGTTGGTCGCGTCATTTCCTTCGTGAAGTTCACTGCTCTGTCTTAGAAGCACACTAGCATTCTCCAGTGCAGAGTAACAGTATAAACGTGATTTTTGATTATTTCCAACATGTCTGGTTACAGACGCCGTTACAGACGCACCATGACTACCACCGAAGCATTGCAGTATTGACAGGCGTTGGACAGCGGCCGTTTTAAATTGTTTGAAAAATGGTATTAAAAGTTGTTAAAATGTTCATTTTTGTGTCAGTTAGTTTCTTAACAGACAAACTGACATATGTAATACATTAATATCTCAATGGGGTGTTTATCTTGACAGAATATAGAGTATAAAAACCATGGCGGTCAAAATGACCACCTACGGTCGTTCTATTGGTTTTTAAGTTCCAATCATTGTTTGGGACGGTTTCAATTATTATTTTCAGGTATTTTTTCATTTTCTTTCTTTTTTTTTTAACGTTTCACATTCTATAGGCCTCGTTAAGTTTGTTAGATTAGCAGTATGTGTTTTCCGTTTTGTTTTCCAGGTAATATTTTCACTTTTCCAATTTTGCTATTCAAGTTCGACCATGTCTCTCTAAAGTTTAAATTGTTTAAAAATAGTATTAAGTTTGCTAAAATGTTAATTTTGGTGTCAGTCATTTCCTAACAGACATACAAACATATGCAATGCATTAATATCTCAAATGGGCATTTATCTTGACAGAATATAGGGTTTAAAAACCGGCGGTCATTTTGACTGCCCATGGTCGTTTTAGGTAGGAGTGAAATCCCGGGCGTTCTGATGTTAACATGCAGCACTATTAAATCTTACAGACAGCAAGACTCTCTATATGATTCATGCAGGGCAAGTCTTCTGCCTTTTGCCTTACATGTACCGGCCCCATATGTGAGATACAGCGGATGGGAAGTGTGTATGCTCAGTTTGCTGCATACACACACAGCACACTCGTAGTAAGGAAGGGGGGGGGGGAGGGCGAGAGGGGAAAGGGGAAAGAAAAGAGAACGCTTTCATTTGCACTGGATCCCTCTGTAATTTCACACCGACAGCTGTCTCAACAACCGTCGGAGATAACCGCTTAATGGCTATTTTGTACAGTCGTCTGTATCAACTGATTATACGTAATGGCGATGATGTATTGTCTGATAATGCCGGTCAAAAAATATCTCGTAATCCCCGATTAGATCTGCTGTTTTTCTGTGACTCTCGTTCACCCCTGCACATCCCACTTTCACCCCTCGTCTCTCGTTTTAATACTCTAGTTCATTCCCAGAAAGAGAGTAACAGGGTTTTGGTTTTGTTTTGGTTTTTCGATAGAGTTGCTCTCCTGGCTGTAACCGCGGACTGCGGTCCATTTGAACATGTTTAGTTTCCTGGATTGTTTTTTTCCTCAGGTTTGATCCCCGCTGGAGGCTGAAGAGCTGCTGACAGAGAACAACACGCTGCTCTCCACAGGGCTCGCGCTCATATGTCGACGGACGGCGTCGAGCTCGCACAGCAGCGCAGACCACCACTAAGAGTCTAAGACCACTACTCTGAACTGGGGTCCCGCGCTGACGAAGAGAAGGTTACACGGTTTTTCCTAAAACGCTGGTGAGCACCCATCTCTAACAAAGCCCCACACGAGGAGCGGTGGTGTGTTTCAATGAAGACGTTGTACCAGAGATTAAATGATTCATTTAGATTCCAGGTTTAGGAAGATTTAGTAGATTTAGTGGTAGTTTTAGTTGGTTTTTAAAAAAAAAAGTTGATTTAGTTGAAGGGCGGCACGGTGGCGCAGTGATTAGCGCGGTTGCCTCACAGCAAGAAGGACCTGGATTCGAGCCCCGGGGTAGTCCAACCTTGGGGGTCATCCTCTGTGTGGAGTTTGCATGTTCTCCCGCATAAGCGTGGGTTTCCTCCGGGTGCTCCGGTTTCCTCCCACACTCCAAAGACATGTAGGTCAGGTGAGTCGGCCATACTAAATTGTCCCTAGGTGTGAATGTGTCGACCCTGTCCAGGCGGCCTGTCCAGGGTGTCTCCCCGCCTGCGGCCCAATGACTGCTGGGATAGGCTCCAGCATCCACGTGATCCCGATTGGGTTAAGCGGCTTGGATAATGGATGAATGGATGGATGGATAGTTGAAGAAGGTTCGAGCATCCCGTTACCCATCTCATCTCATCTTCAGCCGCTTCTCCGGGGTCGGGTTGCAGTGGCAGCCAGCTAAGTAGGGCACTCCAGACGTCCCTCTCCTCGGCAACGCCCTCCAGCTCCTCCTGGGGCATCCCAAGGCATTCCCGGGCCAGGTTGGACATGTAGTCCCTCCAGCGAGTTCTGGGTGTACCTCAGGGTCTCCTCTCAGTTGGACGTGCCCGGAAAACCTCCAAAGGAAGGCACCCAGGAGGCATCCTAATCAGATGCCCGAACCACCTCAACTGGCTCCTTTCGAAGCGAAGGAGCAGCGGCTCTACTCCGAGCTCCTCACCCTATCTCTAAGGCTGAGCCCAGACACCCTACGGAGGGGAAAAAAAATCCCGTTACCCAATTTTATCTTTTATTTTTATTTTATATTCTATTTTTAAATGCATTCCATTGTCTCAGTGTTGTATTTGTTAATTTGGTCTACCTTGCCAATTCTGTTTTGCACCTTTAGCAAGCATCTTCATCCAGGAAGAGGGTTTTTTCCCCTAACGTTCTCCCATTCCCCCCCCGAAAATAGTTTTCGTGCGGAGTTTTTTCCACATCCAAATCTCTGGTCCATGGGCACAGGTTGTCGTCTGTTGTCATGTGCCGTACCGAGCTGTCTCCCCCTGAGGGGAGGTGAAGCCCTCCGAGGCCGTGGCTGTGAGCCAGGCCTGTGCAAATGAACCTGACTCCCAGTACCGTTAATAGGGGAGCCGCAGCAGAGCCCAATCAAAGAGGATGGGCCCTGTTGCAGGGCAGGAATTGCTCCTAATACCTTCAATCCCAAAGTATGGAGGGTGATTACAGAGAAGACGGTGCCCATCTTGGCTGGAGCAGCCAGTCCACACCAGATTATTGTCTGAATTACACGATCTTAAGAACGGTCCTTATCTTTGAAGGTCTGTCATTAGCCTGACATACAATTTTAGCAGGGTGTCATTATGCCATGTACAAACACACGCACACGTGTGTACACGCACACGCACACGCACACACCACACACGCAAAGAAAGCAAACCGTCTCACTTTTCTTCTCTTTTGGCTTTCTTCAGTACCACCAGTAAATCCAGTAAATCTCACCCCATTACTTCCCTCCATGTTAGTTCAAACGTGGGAAGAAAGCTTTTATGGTTTAGTTACCTCACCATCTTTCTTTCCTATTGCAGCAATACCCCCCCAGCCCACCCACCCACCCCCCCCCAAAAAAAGAAAGAAAAAGAAAAGACAACCTACAACACACACAAACGCATGCATGACGGACAACCAGCCGCCAAACGCAGAACGGCGAATTCAGGAGTGCAGAAAGAAGGGATACTGTCGTTGGAGGGTAGTGCCTCTTTCCCCCCCCCCCCCCCCCAGCTCAGCAACCACCACTCTCCCCCAATCCCCTTTCTCTTTTCATCCCTCTCTCGGAGCGGCACGACTGGGGTCGAGTTTCACGGGCCCCTAAATTGAATCATGAAAATCAACCTCGTCCTCATCCTCGTCTTTAATGAGGGGGATGGAGGGATTTCCAAGGTGCTGCGTTAACCTGTTTTTCTTCAGAAAGGTCTCGCTGTTCTGGGAAGGAAGCCTGGAGAAGTGGATTAGCTAAAACCCCAAGGAAGGAAGAAACAGATATGCTGGACGAAATCATGTGTGCATGAGTGCACGCGCACGCACACACCCACACACCCACACCCACACACACACACACACACACACACACACACACACACACCATAAAACAAACCTAGAAGTTGAAAGAGAGGGAGAAAGAGCTCCAAGGAGGTTATTTCCTTCCAGCTCAGAACCGAACTGGCGAGAGGAAAAGAAGAAAATCTAAACCACATTTTCACCCTTCGCCCTGACATGTGGATCGTATGCTGGGAATGTTTTCTTTTCATCTGAATGAGATGTGGCTGAGGGGTTCCTCTAGTGTCCCCTCCATCTACCCTCTCCTCCCGGGGGGGGGGGTGGCTGTGCTGACCCGATTAACAACCAACACACCCTATCCGAACACCGGCGACTTCACCACCTTGCGTCAAGTCACTATGACAGAGCGCCATGTTGCCACCTTGCCCATGGGCGCCGCGGCCCAGCTTTGCTGGCCAAGGTGCCGCAACCCCAGCGTACCACACCTGGATCCCCAATCAGATTGATTGATGGACATTTTTAGTGTCTGTATTGTAGCAAATTCGGGGGACAGCCGGGAACCGCCGCACCCGGGACGCGAACCCGGGTCTCCCGCACCACGGGTGACTGCGCTAACCAGTCGATTAAAGGGTCCGACCAGTTAGCCAAGGGCTAGCGAGTCTAGTTATCCGTGATTGTTACAGTATTGTGTCGAGATGTCTTCCAAACGGTCTCGCAGTAGATGGCAAAATGCTTGCCAGTGGAATTAAACTGCGTACTGCATTCAGAACAAAGCGTGTGAGATGCAGCGAAGGAGATAGAGCATACGAGGCAGAGTCGGAACGTGAAATAGTGCAAACCCTGAAAAAAAAAGAAGAAAAAAGTGAGTGTTGTGTGGGTGTAACACAGACCACCAACCTTACCTCCAGCCTGCCCCAACCCCCTGCGTACCTGCGACCGCGACTTTTAGATCATCAGCCATACGCTTGCGCACACGCTTTGAAGCGAGGGCTTTCCTTTTACCCCTGCAGTTTCACAGCTGAGCGGGGCGGCGGTGACGCGCCTCGGTCCGCTCACACACTGCGTGGGACGCATGTCAGCGTGTTCCACTGTGTGTCTGTGACGCTGTTGCATCAGCATGGCATCCCCTGTAACACACACACACACACACACACAAACACCGCTCACGTCTCCGAGATACACATCGGGGCTACAAGATGACATTTAAACAAATAACGAAGGCCGTCTTCTCAGACGAATGTCAATAGGTTATCAGTTACGCATACATGGCCGTCACAAATGTATTCACAACAGTAATTACCAATGAAATCAAGGGTTATGCGTCTTAAATCAAATCTGTTAACTACCAGGAAAAGTATTCACATTGAGACAGTAATTAAGGAATTTATAAAAATGTTGCCTAAGAGAAGCGATATTTGGTGTTTTTTTTTTATTACTTTTTTGGTATTTCAATATGCTAATGTGATAACAAAGATACGACAATATGCTCATAATATGCGAGTATTATTCTTTGCATTGACCCACCGTACATTAGAACATCATCCTGATCAGTACATCTGCCTGGAGGTGCGACCGAAGAGGAAACACTGAGGGCGGTCTGACAGGATGCGGAAGCGGGGCAGGCTAGGCTAACTGCTAGCCAATGCAGACCAGCAGTTCCAACAACACTGAGGGCAGTCTAACAGGACACGAAAGCAGGGCAGGCTAGGCTAACTGCTAGCCCATGCAGACCGGCGGGTCCGACAGTCGTCCTGGCGTTCGCTCTCTTGTATAGTGGAAAAACTTTTTTTTTGTTATGTTGAATATATGTTTTGTAGTTTTTTTTGGTAGTTTGGATATATGTGTTCTTGTAGTTTGGATAGCTATGTGTTTTTGTCTTTGTATTGCACTGCTGTGGGCTGGGGAAAACGACATTTCGTTTCATTTCATGTGCGTAGGTGCATTGAATGAAATGACAAATAAATGCAATGTAACATTGCTATAGTAGCTCTCGAGATTTCTAAAGAAACAAGAGTGCTGCTGAGCTGCCATGTCATTTGGTTCTCCTTCGACGAGAGAACGGGCCTGCATTTGTCTCTGTTAATGTGTCCCCTTTGTGGTTTGAAGTGAGGCATTATGGGGGTCTTTCACGTATGGATTCTCATCGGGGGAGCGCATAAAGAGCAACTAACCACAGCACGTCTCTGCCACAGTGCTTAACTGACTCATGTGCACACAACCCAACCGCCATGTAGGCAGAAAAAAAGCCACAATGGGTGGGGTGGGGGAGAAAGATGAAGGGGGATAAACCAGCAGTAAACTGGCTGGGAAGCCCTCTCAGGATTGATCAGAACAGGCATGGTTAAAGGGGGGGGGGCAACAGACGAATACACATGAGCAAGCGTTAGTAGGAAGCAGATGTGTAGATGAGGGTAAGACCTCTGCAGCTGGTGTAGAGGTGGACATAAAGTGCAAAACAAAAGGTCATACATTTCTTCTCAGGTTTTTTTTTCTTCTCATGTACCCAGCAGCAAAACTCCAGCAAAAAAAATCCCAGGTCAGAAAGGACCAGGGGGGCTTTAGGAAATTCTAACATTTACGCCGCTTGGGAAAATGGATTACTTGTTTCCAAACATGCGATGTCCTTTGTATACGCAACCTATTTACTTTGCTGATACTCTTCTAGTGAATGATAGTTGTTGCCTACAAAGAGGGGATTAACCACACTTGAAGTCCAGACACAGCTCATAAATTACTGTATATGACTACAAGACAGAACTTACTCTGACATTTAAAAATAACATTGGAAAGTTACCTGAGCATTAAAATGTTGCATATTAACATATGTGACTAATGCATGCGGGGGGGGGGGGGGGGGAACGTTTTGAAGTCCCCGGCGCAATCACGCCTGCAAATACAGGCCTGTTTTAGTCCAATGTGAACGGTGAATTGTAAACAAATTTGCAGGGGAGCGTGACAACATCTGGGCTTTTAAATTACGGTTTTGCTCTGACACGTTTGACAGTTCCCTGGTGAATCTGATGGCACTTTTATGGTCTGTGTAGTAAACCGTGACTTTGTTGAATAGGGGCCGTGGTGAGAATACAAGCTGGTGAATAGTAGTTTTGAAATGAGAAATGCATAGAGTCTTAAGTGACGATGAAAGACGTGCTCGGCGTATGAAAATGACAGGCAGTTAGTTTGATTGGTGGCAGAATAGCATGTTTAGGAACGTATCGGTGGATTAAAAAAAGATAACAGTTGAACAGAGAAATGTCTATGTGTGTGTGTGTGTGTGTGTGTGTGTGTGTGTGTGTGTATGTATATGTGCGTGCATGTGTGCATGGTGTATGTGTATCAAAGTCAAAGTCAAAGTATCTTTACTGCCCCTTGCAGGGAAATTAGTTTGCAGCCAGTATAAAAACTCTCACACAAAGACAAAACATACAAACACCAAGGTGGTATGTGCGTGCATGGTGTTTGTGTATGTGCGTGCATGTGTGCATGGTGTTTGTGTATGTGCGTGGATGTGTGCATGGTGTATGTGCATGCATGAGTGCATGGTGTATGTGCATGAGTGTGTGCATGTGCATGCATGTGCATTGTGTATGTGCGTACACGTGTGCATGGTGTTTGTGTATGTGCGAGCACGTGTGCATGGCGTATGTGTGTGAGTGTGTGCATGTGTACGTGCGTGCACACGTGCACGGTGTTTGTGTACACACCAATGAGATGAAGCCAGGAGGTTGAGTATGGTTTCCTGTGCACGTGTGCTGACAGGCAGGCTCGTGATATTGTATGTCTCGGTGCTATGACCTGGGAATGCCTTTAAAATGAGCCGAAATGGGTTAAAGGTAGCGCGAGGTGAACCTCATATTCCAGGGGTGAGTGAGCCTGGGGGCAGCAGCGAGAGTGCTAATGTGTTTGGGTAGGGGCAGACGAAGACTGGGGAGAGGGTAGTTATCTGAAACCTATCTTCTGCAAACACAGCTCCCTGCCACCTGTAGCGTGGATTCAATTCAGGCGAGTGTTTAGAAAAGCCAAACATGCACAGCGAGAGATGGGGAGAAACAGAGAGCAAGAGAAATAGATAGATAGATAGATAGATAGATAGATAGATAGATAGATAGATAGAGATAGATAGATAGATAGATAGATAGATAGATAGATAGATAGATAGATAGATAGATAGATAGATAGATAGATAGATAGATAGATAGATAGATAGATAGATAGATAGATAGATAGATAGATAGATAGAGTGACAGGACTGTTGCCAGTGGGAGGGTTTGTACCAGTTTAGTTGAAACGCTATTTTCAAAGATGACCGTCTTTTTTCCGCACACTGCACAGGCCAGCCGGTGCTCAGCGGTGCTGGAGTGTCTTTGTCCGTTTCCATTTCTCTCCGTCTCGCCCGTGTTTGGTTGGTTGTCTCTTGTCAGTGTTGTCAGTCCAGGTTCCAGCCTTGCTGCAGAATATAAAGGGCAGGTTGTTAGTTGGGCACACGCGTCTGCTCCCCCACGAACCCACGCGCCCCTTCTCTCTCCACTTGCAGCTGAGGCCAAACCACACCCCACTACCATAGATAGATAGATAGATAGATCGATAGTACAAGTACAGTCTCAGTGATCACAGTCTAGCCATTGAAAAGGGCAGACACAAAAAATCTTGGCTTCCAAAAGAGCAAAGAATATTTGGTCACTGTACAGCATGTGAGGTCGAGACAGAGATGCCTCACCTCACCTATCCCATAACCTCTCAAGAGGTCGTTGGGGCACCGCGATTAAATCTGCAACCAGCCCTTGCCATCTGTCTGTCCCCTCTGTAAGCTGGCAAAGTCAAGGCCTGTCCACTCTCTGATGTCACATAGCCATCGCCAGAGATGCGCTTCCTCCTAAATTGTGAGAAATTCCAGAGCATAAGAGAAAAAATACCAGGAGAAATTTGAAAACCAGAGTCCAAATTTTCTACTCCTGGATAAGAAAGAGCAATGGCCACTTATTTTAGGAGTGGGCCAAAGTGCATGTAGCATCCCAAGCTGATTGATGGTTGTAGTCTTAAACTGATGGTTTATAAAGATTCGCTTTATTCATATATAGTTTTTACAAACACACTGTAAGAGCTAAAGGAAGAAAACAAGAAAATATGTTTTAACATTTACAATAACACAACAAGAAAATATAGCAGAAAGCTACCTATCTTGCTACATATTATTGTACAAATAAAGAATGTACTGAAGACATTATAAATTATGGTCAAACACGGGGAGTTCGCTAAAATTGTTTAGAACAGTAATTCAAATTAAAGCTGGACACGAAATAATTGAGCGGTATCGTAGTTCAAATATGAAACATACACTTGGCTCAAAACAGCCAAAATCAAATCCAAATCCACTAACCTTGTGCCCCTATCAGCCAGGTGCTAAGCAAAACTAAATACACTCTTTTGCGAGACCTTCAACACTTGGACGGTGATTATTTTCATCCGCTGGCATTTGCAAACCTTTTTCCGCATTTATCCACTTCCTGTTTGCTTTGATTCTCCTCATTCCGGCTTGACACAACAACTGCACATGAGCATCAGGCAGTATAATCGAACTTCAAAATAAAAGCAAATTTTAAGCGATAATACGCTATCATAAACAAATTTGCACGAGCACAAAAAAGAGCACTTAACAAACAATAATATAACTCAATGTTATTTACACTCCCACCAATCATGAATAGTTTGCAGAATGTAAACATGAATGGTTTATAAACTCAAATTACCTTTAACCCAACAATTACTTAAAGTCTATATGTCTATGTAATAGTCTAAGCATAATGGCAATGTGCCAGATTCTGTATGCCAAAGGATATGATTGTGGAGAACTCTCAAGACAGTTATGGACAGCTTGCTAAGACGCTGTCCTTCTCTTCCCAGTTTCCGGTCTCCAAGACATATCTTGACTCGTCTCAAGTCCATCTTTATCAGTGGTGGTCTCTACAACTTTGGCCAGGCGCCATTCATTCCTGGGCAGATCATCAGCTTTTTCAATGACTATATCCCCTGTTTGAAGATTTCTCCTTGCAGTGTGCCCGTGCTGTCTGGTAGCAATGTTGGACAGACATTCTTTTCTCCATCGATTCCAAAACTGTTCTGCTAGATATTGAACATGTCGCCACCTCTTACATGCATACACGTCTTCCCTGATGAACCAGGTGGTGGTAAGACTTGTGACAGATTTCAAGGTGAGCAGGTGATTTGGGGTGAGGGGTTCAAGGCTGTTAGGATCATTCAGGTTGTCCACAGTGAGTGGTCGACTGTTTACAATAGCCGTAGCTTCGTAGAAGAATGTGCAAAGTGAGACATCGTCCAGCCTACTAGGGGAGAGTAACAGAGTGGAACGAAGGACACTTCTCACAGTTCTGGTTTGTCTTTCCCAGACACCGCTGACATGACTTGAATGAGGTGCATTCAAGCTGAAGACACACTGCTTCTTGGCTAAAAATGCTGTCAGCCGATCAGTGTCCATCTCTTTGAGGGCTTCTATGAATTCATTCTTGGCTCCTACAAAGTGGCTGCCTTGATCACATCTAATCTGACGTACTAATCTCTGTATGGCAATGAAGTAGCACAAGCCGATGATGAAGGAATCTGTAGACATGTCATCTAGCATCTCAATGTGAATGACTCGGGAGCAAAAACATGTGAACAGGAGACCTATCTTTTGTGTACCTTACGCCCTTGTTTGCTGAGAAACGGGCCAAAACAATCCATTCCACAGTATGTGAATAGTGGTGATGGATCTACACTTTTTGACAGAAGATCAGCTATTCGCTGTTCTCCTGAGCTTCCGACATGTCACACATTGATGCACATATGATGCCACAGCTCTGTTGACTCCTGAAATCCAGTAGCCATTTGATCAGATCTCGTTAATGGTGAGGCCTTTGCCTTGGTGCCTAACCTTCTCATGATAATGAGCAATTATCACTTTGGTGATGTGATGATCTTTGGGGATAATCACAGGGTGTTTGACTGAGTAAGGGAGCGATGCAGCGCAAAGTTGTCCTCCCACCTTGAGCAGTTTATCTTGATCTAGGAAGGGGTCAAAGGGATACAGCTTACTGCGAGGTGAAAGTCGGATTCCTTTGCTCAGTGACTTTATTTCTTCAGGATACACTTGTCTATGTAAACCCTTAATGATGATACATTCAGCAGTCTCACGTTCCATTATTGTGCTGAGACTGTTTGACTTGTCCTTCTTGGTCTGACGATAAAGACGTGCTACTGCTAGAATAGCTTTAGAACATGAAGACAACTTCGACAGACGATCTGAAAGACTGACTCACTCTGCTGTTTGTGTACTCAGTGTCTGAGCTCTTTTCACTTCAGGGTGTGTACTCACTTTCACTATTGTTAATTCTTTAATAACATCTGCTGGAGTGACTGGAGGAAGCTCTTTGACAGTGACCCTGTGACACATATTGCTGACATTTGGTGAGTAGTAGCCTGGTCATCTCCTCCTAGAATCAATTGTCTAGGTGCTAATGCCTTTGAACAGTTGCAGCCTATCAAAAGACCAACGTCACAATTCTGCAGTGGCGGAATTTCATCCGCTATTGTAGTAAGATGATTCCATTGCCAGGCCATTTCATAGGTGGGAATGTGGGTGCGGTTCACTGGTATGCAGTCTTCAGTGTAGGCTAGGGGACGTTCAATGACGATGGTGGAGCTGTAACCTCTTACTCTGAGACCTGATACCTTTTCACTCTGCATGACAGAGTCCTTCCCAGCCAGAGTGGTTAACTTAAGTCTGACTGGATATGAGTCAGCTTGTAGTTCATTGCATACTTCCTGTTCAATAGAGACCGTGTCACTTTGGGTGTCAAGTAAGGCATAGACGAGTTTTTCAGAACCTGGATTACTCTGAGAGGATACCCACACTAGCACAATCATTGAGGTGTTAACAGATGGTCCATTAGTATCCACATTGAGAGACACTGTAGTAGCGGTTTCGTGTGTGCTACTCTGGTTTGAGACTGGTGCAGTTTTATCTTTCTTCATGTAATTGTCATCATGCAGACATGTAGGATGCTTTCCTTTACAGGTTTCACAGTAGCGTCTGTGACGGCAGTCTTTTGCACTGTGGCCTGGCTTCATGCAACCATAGCAAAGTTTATTTTCTTTCACATACTGTCATCGCCTCACTAGAGACTCTGTCACAAATTCAGGGCAGTTGTGAATCGGATGTTTACTATCTTGACAGAATATGCATGCCTTAGCATTTCCCTTTGTGGATCTTTGATCCTCATTCTCTGTAACTGTTTGAGTGTGGAGGACACTGGCCTTACCCTTCTTGTTGTCTCTGGAATTGTGTTCCTCTGTGGTGGGCTCTGAAGCACGAAGAGCATAGAGGGAGTTAAGTGGATTGTAGGCAATCTCAGCTTCCATTGACATGAAGGCTGCAAAGTTCTGAAAACTTGGAAACACATTAGTCTCAATTAAGGCCTGTGTGACTTGATGGTTCAATCGAGCTGCTGCCCAATCAGGTAATTTCTGAACAAGCTTCTGGTTCTTCTCGCAGTCATTTAGTATGTTAAGTCCTTTAACATGTGATATGGCTTCTTGACAGGCATTCAGGAAATCGGAGAAGCTCCTGAATCCTTCAGCATCCTTTGATTGGATCGTTGTCCAGTTCGTGAGCCTTTCTCTAAATGCTCTCTGTATAACAAAAGGCTGGCCATAACGGTGGTTGAGTTTGATCCATGCATCCTTGTATGCTTCATCGTCATTTCAGTAGAAGATGCCATCAAGGATTTTTCAAGCAGGGCTGCCTACGTACTTCTTTAAATAATACAGCTTGTCTGCTGAAGAGATGCCCCTTTTATCAATGAGTGACAGAAATTAGGCCTTCCACTCAATGAACTGAATTGGATCACCATTGAACATAACTGGCTCAGGCATGGGGAGCCTGTTGAGGGCTATGCTATCTTGGACTGCTTGTGCAAGGTACAGCACATCTGCCTGAGGAGGTGATGAAGATACTGTAGCCAATGTGACATTAGTGGATGGTTGAATAGAAGCTGAAGACATAGGTTGCTGTGGAGCTACACGCTGCAGTGTTCCAGTGATGGGATCAGAAGAACA